>NC_071999.2:12811243-13114046 GCF_028885655.2 Pongo abelii
ATTAGTTTTACTTTTTGTTTTTCTGTTTAGGATTTTAGGTGGAAACTTCATTTTTAATTTCTTCCTATTCTCCTTGGTTGTGGAACTGTCACTAGTAAAGAGTCATGAACTTCTTCGATGCAGTGCATTTGGGGGAGGTGTCATAGTGGGGCTCATTACCTGAGGTGTTGTAGTTATTTATGGACCAGAACTTTCTGTTAGTGGAAGAATTGGAGTTACCTCTTGGCTATTTCCACTCTGTGAGAAGACAGACTTTGCTCCAGTTTGGCCAATTCTGGCAACAGACTTTTTTGAAGGGGCTCTGGTGGATGGCACATCAATTACAGAAGGTGTATTAGTGTAGTTTTGTAAATAAGATCCATCTCCAGGACTTGGGGTTTCTAATGGCAAAATCCCAAAACGTGGGGTAAATGGACTAAGAGCTGCTGGTCCTGTTAATAAACTTCGACCAGTTTTTGGTTTATTTTGAACCTGTTTAGATAATATGGAAGTTCCTGTTCCCAGTGGGACAGTTTCAGGTGAAATTACAGCTGAATCAATAAAAGACACTGGGGAATCTGTATTCAAGGAGTACTTTGAATTGGAGGATTCTAAATTGACTCTGTTTAATTCAGTTGTGTCCTGGGGTGTTTCCATAAGAATGGTCTCAGGTTGTCTGTGACATAAACTGTGATTAGGTACTTGTGTTGTGCAAGAGTTGGGCAGACAGTTGCTAAAGTTCTGTAAAGATATGAATTTAAATGTTTGGTCAGGATCTGGCTTTTCACCTATTTCACATAATGATTCAAAGGGATACCAGAGGAAAGGATTTAAACTAAGCCTCTTTTGGTAACATTCTTTTCCTTTAGCAAGCCGATCTGTCTTGCAATATACACGTCCCAACAATGGAAGGGGAAAGCAAACTGAATCACCAAACTCAGTAACAATATCATCATGGCTTTTCTGCTTATTAAACGCTCCACCAGATAAGATTTGTTACCAGTCTGCAAGCTTACTGAGATCAACACAACATTTTGCAAGCAGGTATTGGCATTGCGGTGTAGGACAACTGTGTCTTTTCAAGAGTCTATATGCTTTATAGGCCTTTCCTGGGAGGTAAGAACAGGTCGCCATTAAAAACAAGGCTTCTTCTGAGTGTACTTCTGCATAAAGGCGTTCTGTGAGGAAAACCCCATCTCGGTAAGCATAGTGGTTTAGTGCTTGCCATATAGCAGCCTGGACGGGTTCCTGTAGCACTGTCATCCTCTAGGCAAAGACCCAATTTCTGCAGTGCCTTAGGAAAACCCCACACCACCCACCCCCCTCCCCCCTGTAGCGGCTCTGGCCCGGCCAGCCTCGTCTCATTTAAATTCACCAGTTACCGGGGGAATGGGGTGGCCGAGCCAGAATGACTTCTTTATCCGGCTGACTCTGGAAAGCCTGGCCCCTTGTGATCCATTGCAAAGCGAAAGTCACCTTATGTTTGGGAAACAGATCCACTCCCAAGTTCAGTGGAGGGATGTGGCATGTAGGACGAAGGTGCCTCTTCCTTCTGATTTGGTCTGCACAGCGGAGCCTAGGGCTGGAGTCCTCTCTGTGAGGACCGCTGACTCCCTCTACCTTGGGTTCCATTGGCCCCACCCTGGGACATGGGCCTTGGCAGATTCTGGACCTTCCTGGCCCTTAAGTTGCTGTCAGAAACCCCATCTCGTGTTCCGATGCCCCGAATAACTGTGGCTCGTGCCTCTCTGGAAACATTGGAAATCTCTCCTCTACACATGGTCACCTAAAACCCCAGGAGCTCGGGACACACGTCTGCCATCCACCTCACTGCTTTCGGGAGAGAATGCTGAGAGTCTCTTGCCAACTCTCTCTTGTTGAGTTCTTCATGGGTGTGTGGTTAAGACGTAGTGAGACCAGATGTATTAACTCAGGCCGGGTGCTGGTGGCTCACGCCTGTAACCCCAACACTTTGGGAGGCCGAGGCTGTAGGATCCCTTGAGGAATCGCCTAACCCTCGGGAGGTTGAGGCTGCAGTGTGTGAGCCATAATGGTTTAATTTGTATCCAGCAGTTTTCTAAACAGTCATTTTGTAGAATCTGCAAAAAGATATTTCTGAACCCATTGAGGCCTGTGGTGAAAAGGGAAATATTTTCAAATAAAAAGAAAACAGAAGCTTTCTGAGAAACTTCTTTTTGATGTGTGTATTCATCTCACAGTGTTGAAACTTTTTTTTATTGAGCATTTTGGAAACAGTCTTTTTGTAAAATCTGGAAAGGGATATTTCTTAGCCATTTGAGACTTAAGGTGAAAAAGTGATATCTTCACATAAAAACTAGACAGAAGCATTCTGAGAAAGTTCTTTCTGATGCGTGCATTCATCTCACAGATTTGAACCTTTCTTTTCTTTGAGCAGTTTGGAAACAGTCTTTTTTTAAAATATGCAAATGGATATTTGTGAGCCCTTCACAGCCTATGATGAAACAGGAAGCACCTTGACATAAAAACTAGACAGAATATTTCTGAGAAAATGCTTTGCAATGTGTGCTTTCATCTCACAGACTTGAACTTTTCTTTTGATTGAGCAGTTTCAAAACAGTATTTTTGTAGAATCCACAAATGGATATTTGCAGCTCTTTTAGGCCTATGGTGAAAACGGAAATATTTTCACAAAAACACAAAAAGAAGCTTTCTGAGAATCTTCTTTGTGATGCCTGGATTCATATCACAGAGCAGAACCTTTCTTTTGATTGAGCAGATTGGAAACAGTATTTTTGTACAATCTGCAAATGGATATTTCTGAGCCGTTTGATGCCTGTAGTGAAAAAGAATTATCTTCACATAAAAACTAGACAGAATCATTCCGAGAAACTTCTTCCTTATGTGTGCATTCATCTCACAGAGTTGAACATTTCTTCTCATGGAGCAGTTTGGAAACAGTCTTTTTGTAGTATCTGCAGAGGGATATTTGTGAATGGTTTAAGGACTATGGTGAAAAAGGAAATATCTTCACATAAAAACTAGACAGAAGCATTCTGAGAAACTTCTTATTTATGTGTGCATTCATCTCACACAGATGAATCTTTCTTTTCATTGAGCAGTATGGAAAGAGTCTTTTGGTTCAATCTGCAAAGGGATATTTCTGAGCAGTTTGAGGCCTATGGTGAAAAAGAAATATCTTCACATAAAATCTAGACAGAAGCATTCTGAGAAACTTCTTTTTTATGTGTGCATTCACCTCACAGGGTTGAAACTTTCATTTCATTGAGAAGTTCAGAAACACTCTTTTTGTAGAATCTGAAAGGGATATTTTTGAGTCCATTGAGGCCTGTGGTGAAATAGGAAATATCGTTGCATAAAAACTAGACAGAAGGTTTGTGAGAAACTTCTTTGTGATGTGTGCTTTCATCTCACAGAGTTGAACCTTTGTTTTGATAGAGCAGCTTGGAAACAGTATTTTTGTGGAATCTGAAAGTGGATGTTTGGAGTGCTTTGAGGCCTATGGTGAAAAAAGGAAATATCTTCACATTAAAACAAGACAGAAGCATTCTGAGAAACTTATTTGTGATGCGTGCATTCATCTCAAGTTGTTGAGCCTATCTTTTCATTTAGTAGATTGGAAACAGTCCTTTTGTTGTATCTGCAGAGGGATATTTGTGAACGGTTTGAGGCCTATGGTGAAAAAGGAAATACCTTCACATACAAAGTAGACAGAAACATTCTGGGAAACTTCTCTGTGATGTGTGCATTCAACTCACGGAGGAGAACCTTTCTTTAGATTGAGCAGTTTGGAAACAGTTCTTTTTTAGAATCTGCAAAGGGATATTTCTGAGCCCATTGAGGCCTAGGATGAAAAAGAAATATCTTCACATAAAACGGGATAGATGCATTCTGAGAAACTTCTTTGTGATGTGTCCATTCACTTCACAGAGTTGAACCTTTCTTTGGATTGGGCAGTTTGGAAACAGTCTTTTTGAAGAATCTGCAAAAAAATTTTTGAGCTCTTTATGGCCTACGGTGAAATAGGAAATATCTTCACATAAAAACTAGACAGAAGCTTTCTGAGAAACTACTTTGTGATGTGTGCTTTCATCTCACAGAGTTGAACCTTTCTTTTGAATGAGCAGTTTGGAAAAACTCTTTTTGTAGAGTCTGTAAATGGATATTTGGAGCACTTTGAGGCCCATGGTGAAAAAGGAAATATCTTCACATGAAAACCAGACAGGAGCATTCTGAGAAACTTCTTTGTGATGGGTGTATTCATCTCACAGAGTTGAACATTTCTTTGGATGCAGCAGTTTGGAAACAGTCTTTTTGTAGTATCTGCAGGGGGATATTCATGAGCAGTTTATGACATATGGTTGAAAAGGTTATATCTTCACACAAAAAAACTCGACAGATCCGTTATGAGAAACTTCTTTGAGATGTATGCATTCAACTCACAGAGTTGAACGTTTCTTTGGATTAAGCAGTTTTCTAAACTGTGCTTTTGTAGAATCTGCAAGGGGATATTTCTGAGCCCATTGAGGGCTATGGTGAAAAAGGATATATCTTCACATGAATGCTAAACAGAAGCTTTCTGAGAAACTCCTTTCTGATGTGTGCATTCATCTCACAGTGTTGAAACTTTCTTTTGATTGAGCAGTTTGGAAACAGTCTTTTTGTACAAGCTGCAAAGGGATATTTCTGAGCCATTTGAGGCCTATGGTGAAAGAGAAATATCTTCACATAAAAACTAGTCAAAAACATTCTGAGAAATTTCTTTGTGATGTGTGCATTCATCACACATATTTGAACCTCTCTATTGATTGAGTAGTTTGGAAACAGTCTTTTTTTAGAATATTCAAAAGGATATTTGTGAGCCTTTTCAGGCCTATGGTGAAATAGGGAAAATCTTCAAATAAAAACTGGACAGAAGCTTTCTGAGAAACTTATTTGTCATGTGTGCCTTCATCTCACAGAGTTGAACTTTTCTTTTGATTGAGCAGGTTGGAAACAGTCTTTTTGTAGAATCTGCAAATGGATATTTGCAACGTTTTATGCCTATGGTGAACAGGAAATATTTTCACATAAAAACTAGACAGAAGCATTCTGAGAAACTTCTTTGTGATGTGTGCATTCATGTCACAGGGTTGAAACTTTCCTTGGATTCAGCAGTTTGGAAAGAGTCCTTTTGAAGTATCTG
Organism: Pongo abelii; assembly: GCF_028885655.2. Lineage (NCBI taxonomy): Eukaryota > Metazoa > Chordata > Mammalia > Primates > Hominidae > Pongo > Pongo abelii. The sequence goes on from NC_071999.2 coordinate 12,816,408, forward strand.
CAAAGGGATATTTGTGAGCCCATTGAGGCCTATGGTGAAATAGGAAATATCTTCACATAAAAACTAGACAAAATCTTTCTGAAAATCTTCTTTGTACTGTGTGCTTTCATCTCAAAGAGTTGAACCTCTCTTTTGATTGAGCAGTTTGGAAACACTCTTTTTGTAGAATCTGCAAAGGGATATTTGGAGTGCTTTGAGGCCTATGGTGAAAAAGGAAATATCTGCACATAAAAACTAGACAGAAACTTCTGAGAAACTTCTTTGTGATGCGTGCTTTCATCTCAGATTTGGACCTTCCTTTTCATTGAGCAGTTTGGCAACAAGTCATTTTGTAGAATCTGCAAAGGGATATTTGTGAGCAGTTTGAGGCCTATGGTGAGAAAGTAAATATCTTCACATAATACCTAAACAGAAGTATTTTGAGAAAACTCTTTGTGATGTTTGCATTCATATCACTGAGTTGAAACTTCCTATTCATTGAGCAGTGTGGAAACATACATTTTGTGCAATCTGCAAAGGAATATCTGTTTGCAGTTTGAGACCTATGGTGAAAAAGTAATATCTTCACATAAAAACAAGACAGAAGCATTCTGAGAAACTAATTTTTTATGTGTGCATTCATCTCACAGAATTGAACCTTTCCTTTGATGAAGCAGTTCGGAAAGAGTTTTTTGTAGAATCTGAAAAGGGATAGTTTTGATCCCTTTGAGGACTAAGGTGAAATAGGAAATATCTTCACATAAAAACTAGACAGAAACTTTCTGAGAAACTTCTTTGTGACGTGGGCTTTCATCTCAAAGATTTGAAACTTAATTTTGATTAAGCAGTTTGGAAAGACTCTTTTTCTAGTATCTGCAGAGGGCTATTAATGAGCAGACTGAGGCCTATAGTGAAAAAGGAAATGGCTTCTCAAAAAAACTAGACAGAAACATTATGAGAGACTTCTATGTAATGTGTGCATTCATCTCACCAAGTTAAAGATTTCTTTTGATAGAGCTGTTTGGAAACACTCTTTTTTTGTAGCATCTGCAAAGGTATACTTCTGAGCCCTTTGAGGCCTATTTTGAAATATGAAATATCTTCACATATAAACTAGACAGAAGGTTTCTAAGAAACTTCTTTGTGATGTGTGCTTTCACCTCACAGAGCTGAACCTTTCTTTTGATTGAGCAGATTGGAAACACTCTTTTTGTAGAATCTGAAGTGGATATTTGGAGTGCTTTGAGGCCCATGGTGAAAAAGGAAATGTCTTCACAAAAAACTAAACGGAAGTTTTCTGAGAAACTTCTTTGGGATGTGTGCATTCATCCCCCACATTTGAACCATTCTTTTGATTGCTATGGTGAAAAAGCAAATTTCCTCACACAAAACTATACAAAAGCATTCTGAGAAATTTCTTTGTGATGTGTGCTTTCATCTCACAGAGTTTAACCTTTCTTTTCATTGTGCAGTTTGGAAACAGTCTTTTTGTAGAATCTGCAAAGGGATGTTTGTGAGCAGTTTGAGGCCTATGGTGAGAAAGGAAATACCTTCACATAAAAACCAGACAGAAGCTTTTTGAGAAACTTCTTTGTGATGTTTGCATTCATCTCCCAGAGTTGAATCTTCCTTTTCATTGAGCTGTTTAGAAACAGTCTTTTTGCACAATCTGTAAAGGGATATTTCTGAGTGGTTTGAGGCCTATGGTGAAAAAGAAATATCTTCACATAAAAATCAGACAGAAGCATTCCAGGAAACTTCTCTGTGATGTGTGCATTCATCCCACAGATTTGAAACTTTCATTTCATTCAGTAGTTTGGAAAGAGCCTTTTCATAGAATCTGCAAAGGGATATTTCTGAGCCCTTTGAGACCTATGGTGAAATAGGAAATATCTTCACATAAAAACTAGACAGAAGATTTTTGAGAAACTTCTTTGTGATGTTTGCAAACCTTCTTTTTGATTGAGCAGTTTGGAAACAGTCCTTTTGTAGAATCTGCAAAGGGATATTTCTGAGCCCTTTGAGTCCTATAGTGAAATAGAAAATGTCTTCACATAATAACTAGACAGAAGGATTCTGAGAAACTTCTTTGTGATGTGTGCTTTCATTTCACAGAGTTGAACGTTTCCTTTGATTGAGCAGTTTGGAAACACTCTTTTTGTAGAATCGGTAAATGGATATTTGGAGCGCTTTGCAGCATAAGGTGAAAAAGGAAGTATCTGTACCTAAAAACTAGACAGAAACTTTCTGAGAAACCTCTTTGTGATGCGTGCTTTCATCTCACAGATTTGAACATTACTTTTCATTGAGCAGTTTGGGAACAAGTCATTGTATAGAATCTGCAAGTGTATATTTGTGAGCGGTTTGATGCCTATGCTGAAAAACTAAATATTCACGTAAAAACCAGACAGAAGCTTTTAGAGATAACTTTTTGTGATGTTTGCATTCATATCAAAGAGTTGAACCTTTCTGTTCTTTGAAGAGTTTGGAAACATTCTTTTTGTGCAATCTGCAAAGGAATATTTCTGAGTGGTTTCAGGCCTGTGGTGAAAAAGAAATATCTTCACATGAAAACTAGACAGAAGCATTCTGAGAAACTTCTTTTTTATCTGTGCATTCACCTCACGGAGTTGATCCTTTCTTTTCATTGAGCAGTTTGGAAACAGTCTTCTTGTAGTATCTGCAAAGGGATAGTTGTGATCCCCTTTAGGCCTATGGAGAAATAGGAAATATCTTCACATAAATACTAGACAGAATCTTTCTGAGAAACTTCTTTGTGATGTGTGCTTTCATCCTACACAGTTGAAACTTTCTTTTGATTGATCACTTTGGAAACAGTCTTTTTGAAGAGTCTACAAATGGATATTTGGAGAGCTTTGAGGCCTAAGGTCAAAAAGGAAATATATTCACATAAAAACTAGACAGAATCATTTTGAGAAACTTCTTTGTGATGTGAGCTTTCATTTCAGAGAGTTGAATTTTTCTTTTGTTTGAGCAGTTTGGAAATAGTCTTTTTGTAAAATCTGCAAAGGGATATTTCTGAGCAATTTGAGGTCTATGGTGAAAACGAAATATCTGTACATAAAAAGTAGACAGAAGCATCTGAAAAACTTCTTTGTGATGTGTCCATTCATGTCACAGAGTTGAACATTTCTTTTGATTGAGCAGTTTGGAAACAGTCGTTTTGTAGAATCTGCAAAGAGATATTTGTGAGCTCTTTATGGCCTGTGATGAAATACGAAATATCTCCACATAAAGACTAGACATAAGATTTCTGAGAAACTTCTCTGTGATGTGTGCTTTATTCTCACAGTACTGAACCTTTCTTTTGATTGAGCAGTTTGGAAAGTCTTTTTGTAGAATCTGCTAATGGATATTTGGAGCTATTTGAGGCCCATGGTGAAAAAGGAAGAATCTTCACATAAAAACTAGAGAGAAGATTTCTGAGAAACTTCTTTGTGATGTGTGAATTCACGTCACAGAATTCAACTTTTCTTTCGATTGAGCAGTTTGGAAACAGTCTTTTGTAGAAGCTGCAAAGGGAAATTTCTTAGCCTTTTGTGGCTTATGGTGAAAAAGAAATATCTTCACATAAAAACTAGACAGAAGCTTTCTGAGAAACTACTTTGTGATGTGTCCATTCATCTCACAGAGTTAAACCTTTCTTTTGATTTAGCAGTTTGGAACATGTATTTTCTTAGAATCTGCAAATGGATATTTGTGAGCCCCATATGGCCTATGTTGAAATATGAAATATCTTCACATAAAAACTAGATAGAAGCTTTCTGAGAAACTTCTTTGTGATGTGCACTTTCCTCTCACAGAGTTGAACCTTTCTTTTTATGGGGTGGTTTGGAAACAGTCTTTTTGTAGAATCTGCAAATGGATATTTGGAGCGTTTTGAGGCCTATAGAGGAAAAGGAAATATCTTCACATAAAAACTAGACAGTAGCTTTTTGAGAAAACTATTTGTGACATTTCCATTCATCTCTAATTGTTGACCATTTCTTTTCATTGAGCAGTTTGGAAACGTCTTTTTGTACAAACTGCAAAGGGATATTTCAGAGTGGTTTGAGGCCAATGGTGAAAAATAAATATCTTCACATGAAAACTAGACAGAAGCATTTTGAGAAACTTCTTTGTGATGTGTGCATTCATCTCACAATTTTGAACGTTTCTTTTGATTTAGCAATTTGGAGAAAGTCTCTTGGAAGTATAAGCGGAGCTATATTTGTGAGCAGTTTAAGGCCTATTGTGCAAAAGGAAATACCTTCATATAAAAAGTAAACAGAAGCTTTTTGAGAAACTTCTTTGTGATGTGTGCTTTCGTCTCACAAAGTTTCACCTTTCTTTTGATTAAGAAGTATGGAAACATTCTTTTTGTAGAATCTGCAAATGGATATTTGGAACAATTTGGGTCCTATGGTGAAAAAGGGAATATGTTCACATAAAAACTAGACAGAAGAATTCTGAGAAACTTCTTTGTGATGAGTCCATTCATCTCACAGAGTTGAAATTTTCTTTGATGGACCAGTTTGGAAACAGTCTTTTTGTAGTATCTGCAGAGGGATATTTTTGAGTGGTTTATAGACTATAGTGAAAAAGGAAATATCTTCACATAATAACTAGACAGAAGCATTTTGGGAAACTTCTTTGTGATGTGTGCATTCATCTCACAAGGTTGAACGTTTCTTTTGATTTAGCAATTTGGAGAAAGTCTCTTGGAAGTATAAGCGGAGTTATATTTGTGAGCAGTTTAAGGCCCATGGTGCCAAAGGAAATACCTTCATATAAAAAGTAGACAGAAGCTTTCTGAGAAACTTCTTTGTGATGTGTGCTTTCATCTCACAGAGTTGCGCCTATCTTTTGATTGAGCAGTTTGGAAACATTCCTTTTGTAGGATCTGCAAATGGATATTTGGAGCAATTTGAGTCCTATGGTGAAAAAGGAAATATGTTCACATAAAAACTAGACAGAAGAATTCTGAGAAACTACTTTGTGATGAGTCCATTCATCTCACAGAGTTGAAAGTTTCTTTGATGGACCAGTTTGGAAATAGTCTTTTTGTAGTATCTGCAGAGGGATATTTTTCAGCAGTTTAAAGACTATGGTGAAAAAGGAAATATCTTCACATAATAACTAGACAGAAGTATTCTGAGAAACTTCTTTGTGATGTGTGCATTCATCTCACAGAGTTGAACCTTTCTTTTGATTGAGTACTTTGGAAACAGTCTTTTTGTAGAAACTACAAAGGAATATTACTGAGCCCTTTATGGCCTCAGGTGAAATGGAAATATCTTCACATACAAACTAGAGAAAAGCTGTCTGAGTAACTTCATTTTTATGTGTGCTTTCATCTCAGAGAGTTAAAAATTAGTTTTGATTGATCAGTTTGGAAACAGTCTTTTTGTAGAATCTGCAAATGGATATTTGGATCACTTTGAGGCCTATGTTGAGAAAGGAAATATCTTCACATAAAAACACGACAGAAGATTTCTGAGAAACTTCTTTGTTATATGTGCATTCATCTCACAGGGTTGAACCTTTCTTTTGATTGAGCAGTTTGGAAACAGTCTTTTTGTAGAATCTACAAAGGGATATTTCTGAACGGTTTTATTCCTATGGTGAAAAAGAAATATCTTCACATAAAAACTAGACAGAAGCATTATGAGAAATTAATTTATTATTTGTGCATTCATCTCACAGAGTTGAAACTTTCTTTTCCTGGAGCAGTTCAAAAACTGTCTTTTTTGTAGAGTCTACAAAGGGGTATTTGTGAACCCTTTGAGGCTTATATTGAAATAGAAAATATCTTCACAAAACAAGTAGACAGAAGCATTATGGGAAACTTCTTTGTGATGTGTGCTTTCATCTCTCAGACTTGAATCTATCTTTTCATTGAACAGTTTGGAAACTCTCTTTTTGTAGATTCTGCAAAAGGATATTTGGAGGGCTTTGAGGCCTATGGTGAAAAAGGAAATATTTTCACTTAAAAACTAAACAGAAGCTTTCTGAAAAACTTCTTTGTGATGTGCATATTCATGTCACAGAGTTGAAACTTTCTTTTCATTGAGCAGTTTGGAAACCATCTTTTCATACAATCTGCAAAGGGATATTTCTGAGTGGTTTGAGGTCTACGGTGAAAAAGAAATATCTTAGCATAAAAACTACACAGAGGCATTCTGAGAAACTTCTTTTTCATGTGTGCATTCATCTCCCAGAGTTGAACATTTCTTTTCATTGAGAAGTTCAGAAACAGTCTTTCTGTAGACTCTGCGAAAGGATATATGTGAACCCATTGACAGCCATGGTGAAATAGGAAATATCTTCACAGAAAAACTAGACAGAAGCATTCTGAGAAACTTCTTTGTGATGTTTGCATTCATCTCACAGAATTGAAACTTTCTTTTGATTGATCCGTTTGGAAACAGTCTTTTTGAAAAATCTGCAAATGGATATTTGGAGCGCTTTGTGGCCTGTGGTGAAAAACTAAATATCTTCACATAAAATCTAGTGAGAAACTTTCTGAAGAACGTCTTTGTGATGTGTGCTTTTATCCCACAGAGTTGAACTTTCTTTTCATTGAGCAGTTTGGAAGCAGTCTTTTTGTATAATATGCAGAGGGATAATTGGGAGCGGTTTAAGGCCTATGGTGAAAAAGTAAATATCTTCACATAAAAACTAGACAGAAGCATTCTGAGAAAGTTCTTTGTGATGTGTACATTCATCACACAGAGTTGAAAATTTCTTTTGATTGAGAAGTTTGGAAACAGTCTTTATGTCCAATCTGCAAAGGGATATTTCTTAGATGTTTGAGGCCCATGGTGAAAGAAATATCTTCACATAAAAACTAGACAGAAGCTTTCTGAGAAACTGCTTTGTGATGCATCCATTAGTCTCATACAGTTGAAATTTTCTTTTGGTGGAGCAGTTTGGAAAGAGTCTTTTTGTAGATTCTGTAAAGGGATATTTGTTATCCCTTTATGGCCTAAGGTGAAATAGGAAATATCTTCCCATGAAAACTAGACAGAAGCTTTCTGAGAAACTTATTTGTGATGTGTGATTTCGCCTCACAGAGTTGAAACTTTCCTTTGTTAGAGCAGTTTGGAAAGAGGCCTTTTGTAGGATCTGCAAAGAGATATTTTTGAGCCCACTGAAGCATATGGTGAAAAAGGAAATATCTTCATATTAAAACTAGAAAGAAACCATCTGAGAAACTTGTTTGTGATGTGCACTTTCATTTCACATGTTGAACGTTTCCTTTGATTGAGCAGTTTGGAAAGAGTCTCTTTGGACAATCTGCAAAGGCATATTTCTAAGCCCATTGAGGCCTTTGTTGAAATATGAAATATCTTCACATAAAAACTAGACAGAAGCTTTCTGAGAAACTTCTTTTTGATGAGTGCTTTCATCTTGCAGAGTTGAACCTTTCTTTTGATTGAGCAGTTTGGAAACGGTCTTTTTGTAATATCTGCAGAGGGATATTTGTGAGCAGTTTAAGGCCTATGATGAAAAAGGAAATATCTTCTCATAAAAATTAGACAGAAGCATTCTGAGAAACTGCTTTGTGATGTTTGCATTCATCTCACAGAGTCTAATCTTTCTTTTGATTGAGCAGCTTGGAAACACTCTTTTTGCAGAATCTGCAAATGGATATTTGGAGTCCTTTGAGGTCTATGGTGAAAAAGGAAATATCTTCACATAAAAACTAAACAGAAGCGTTCTGAGAAACGTCTTTGTGATGTGTGCATTCATCTCAGTGTTGAACCTTTGTTTTGACTGAGCAGTTTGGAAACTGTCTTTTTGTACAATCTGCAACAGGATATTTCTGAGTGGTTTGAGGCTTACGGTGAAAAAGAAATGTCTTCACATAATAACTAAACAGATGAACTTTGAGAAACTTCTTTGTGATGTGTCCATTCCTTGCAGAGGGTTGAACTTTTCTTTTCATCGATCAGTTCAGAAACCATCTTACTGTAGAATCTGCAAAGGGATATTTGTCAGCCCTTTGAGGCCTAAGGTGAAATAGGAAATATCTTCACATAAAAACTAGACAGAACATTCTGAGAAACTTTCTTATGATGTGTGCTTTCTTCTCACAGAGTAGAAGCTTTCTTTTTATTGAGCAGATTGGAAACAGTCTTTTTGTAGTATCTGCAGTGGGATATATCTGAGCGTTTTGAGCCCTATGGAGATAAAGAAATATCTTCACATAAAAAATAGACAGAAGCATTCTGAGAAACTTATTTCTGACGTGTGTATTAATCTCACACAGTAGAACCTTATGAATGCACAATTCAGAAACAGTCTTTTTGTACTATCTGCAGAGGGATATTTGTGTGCAGTTTGCAGCTTATGGTGAAAAAGTAAATATCTTCACAGAAAACTAGACAGAAGCATTCTGAGAAACTTCCTTATGACGTGTGCTTTCTTCTCACAGAGTAGAAGCTTTCTTTTGATTGATCAGTTTGGAAGCAGTCTTTTTGTAGAATGTGCAAAGGGATATTTTTGAGCCCTTTGAGGCCTATGGTGAAATAGGAAGTATCCTCATATGAAAACTAGACAGAAACTTTTTGAGAAACTTCTTTGTGATTTTTTCCATTCATCAGATAAAGTTGAACCTTACTATTCATAGAGCAGTTTGGGGACGGTATTTTTGTGGAATCTGCAAAGGGATAGTTTTGATCCCTTTGAGGACTATGGTGAAATAGGGAATAACTTCACATAAAAACTATACAGAAGCATTCCTAGAAAGTTTTTTTGTGATGTGTGCATTTATCCCAAAGAGCTTAACCTTTCTTTTGATTGAGCAATTGGAAACAGTATTTTTTTGGAATCTGCAAAGGGATATTTGTGAGCCCTTTGAGGCCTACGGTGGAATAGGAAATATCTTCACATAAAAACAAGACATAAGTTTTATGTGAAACAACTTTGTGATGTGTGCTTTCATCTCACAGAGTTGAACTTTTCTTTTGATTGAGCAGTTGGGAAACAGTCTGTTTGTGGAATCTGCAAAGGGATTTTTTTTCTTATTTTTTATTTATTTTTATATTTATTTTTATTTTATTATTATTATAATTAAAGTTTTAGGGTACATGTGCACAATGTGCAGGTTAGCTACATATGTATACATGTGCCATGCTGAGGTTTTGCACCCATTAACTTGTCATTTAGCATTAGGTATATCTCCTAATGCTATCCCTCATCCCTCCCCACATCCCACAACAGTCCCCAGAGTGTGATGTTCCCCTTCCTGTGTCCACGTGTTCTCATTGTTCAATTCCCACCTATGAGTGAGAATATGTGGTGTTTGGTTTTTTGTTCTTGTGATAGTTTACTGAGAAAGATGATTTCCAATTTCATCCATGTCCCTACAAAGACATGAACTCATCATTTTTTATGGCTGCATAGCTTCAAGGAGAATAAAATACCTAGGAATCCAACTTACAAGGGACGTGAAGGACCTCTTCAAGGAGAAATACAAACCACTGCTCAATGAAATAAAAAAGGATACAAAGAAATTTAAGAACATTCCTTGCTTATGGGTAGGAAGAATCAATATCATGAAAATGGCCATACTGCCCAAGGTAATTTATAGATTCAATGCCATCCCCATCAAGCTACCAATGACTTTCTTCACAGAATTTTAAAGGGATATTTGAGAGCGCATTGAGGCCTACGGTGAAACAGGAAATATCTTCATATAAAAACTAGACAGAGGCTTTCAGAGAAACTCCTTTGTGGTGTGTTCTTTCATTTCAGAGAGTTGAACCATTCTTTGGATTGAGCAGTTTGGAAACAGTCTTTTTGTATAATCTGCAAATGGATATTTTGTGAGCTTTGAGGCCTATGGTGAAAAAGGAAATATCTTCACATGAAAACTAGACAGACGCTTTCTGAGAAACTTTTTTGTGATGTTAGCATTCACCTCACAGAGTTGAAACTTACTTTTCATTGAGTAGTTAGGAAATAGTGTTTTTGTTCAATATGCAAAGGGATATTTCTGAGTGGTTTGAGCCCTATGGTGAAAAAGAAATATCTTCACATGAAACCTAGATAGAAGCATTCTGAGAAACGTATTTGTGATGTGTTCATTTATCTCACAGTGTTGAAACCTTCTTTAGACAGAGGAGCTTGGAAAAAGTCTTTTTATAAAATCTGCAAAGGGATTTTTGCGAGCACTTTGAGGCCTACAGTGAAATAGGAAATATCTTCACACAAAAACTAGACAGAAGCATTCTCATAAACTTCTTTGTGATGTGTGTGCTCATCTCATGGAGTTAAAACTTGCTTTTGACTGAGCAGTTTGGAAACAGTCTTTTTTTAGAATATGCATAGGGATATTTGTGAACCCATTGAGGCTTATGGTGAAATAGGAAATAGCTTCACATAAAAACTAGATAGAAGCTTTCTGAGAAACTTCTTTGGGATGTGTGGTTTCCTCTCACAGAGTTGAACCTTCTTTGTGATGTGTGCATTCATCTCACACAGTTGAACTTTCCTTTGATTTAGCAGTTTAGAAGCAGTATTTTTGTAGAATCTGTAAGTGGATATTTGCAGTGCTTTGAGGCCTATGGTGAAAAAGAAATATCTTCCCATAAAAATTAGACAAAAGATTTCTAAGAAAATTCTTTGTGATGTGTGCATTCATATCATGGAGTTGAACCTTTGTTTTGATTTTGAGCAGTTTGGAAACAGTCTATTCATAGAATATGCAAATGGATGTTTGTAGCACTTTGAGGCAAGTGGTGAAAAAATTCCTCTCACAGAGTTTAACCTTTCTTTTGACTGAGAAGTTTTGAAACAGTCTATTTGTAGAATCTGCAAGGGCAATTCTGATCACTTTGAGGCCTATTCTGAAAAAGGAAATATCTACACATAAAATTAGACAAAAACTTTCTAAGAAATTTTTGTGATGTGTGCTTTCATATCACAGAGTTGAGACTTTCTTTTGATTGAGCAGTTTGGAAACAATCTTTTTGTGGAATCTGCAAATGGATATTTGGAAGGATTTGAGGCCTATGGAGAAAAAGGAAATATCGTCACATAAAAACAAGACCGAAACATTCTGAGAAACTTCTAGGGATGTGTGCTTTCGTCTCACACAGTTGAAGGTTTCTTTTCATTGAGCAGTTTGCAAACAGTCTTTTTATAGAATCTGCAAAGGGATATTTGTGAGCAGTTTGAGGCCTATGGTGAAAAGGGTAATACCTTCACATAAAAACTAGACCAAGGCATTCTGAGAAACTTCTTTGTAATGTTTTCATTCACATCACAGAATTGAAGTTTCTTTTCATTGAGCAGTTTGGAACAGTCTCTTTGTGCGATCTGCAAAGGGATATTTCTGAGTGGTTTGAAGCTTATGCTGAAAAAGAAATATCTTCACATAAAAACCAGACAGAAGCATTCTGAGAGTCTCCTTTGTGATGTGTGCATTCATCTTACAGATTTAAACATTTCTTTTGATTGAGGAGTTTGGAAAAAGTCTTTTTGTATAATCTGCAAAGGGATGTTTGTGAGCCCTTTGAGGCCTGTGGTGAAAAAGGAACTATCTTCACATAAAAACTAGACACATATTTCTGAGAAACTTCTTTGTGATGTGCACTTTCATCTCACAGAGTTGAAACTTTCTTTTGATTGAGCAGTTTGGAAAAAGTCTTTTAGTAGAATGTGCAATTGGATATTTGGAGCGCTTTGAGGCCTATGTTGAAAAAGGAAATATCTTCACATAAAAACTAGACAGAATATTTCTGAGAACCTTGTTTGTGATGCGTGCATTCATCACACAGAGCTGAATGTTTCTTTTGATTGAGCAGTTTGTAAACAGTCTTTTTAAAGATTCTGCCAAAGGATATTTGTGAGCCCTTTCAGGCTTATGGTGAAAAAGGAAATATCCACTAATAAAATCTGGACAGAATCTTTCTGTGACACTTCTTTGTGATGCACACATTCAACTCACAGAGTTTAACCATTATTTTCATTGAGCAGTTTGGAAACAGTCTTTTTGTAGAATCTTCAAAGGGATATTTTTAAGTGATTTATGGCTTAAAGGGAAAAAGGGAATATCAACAAATAAAATCTAGACAGAAGCTTACTGAGACACTTTTTTGTGATGTGAGCATTCATCTCACAGAGTTGAAACTTTCTTTTGATTGAGCAGTTTGTAAATTGTCTTTCTGTAGAATCTGCAAAGGGATATTTTTAAGCAGTTTATGGCTTATGGAGAAAAAGGAAATTTCCACAAATAAAATCTAGACAGAAGATTTCTGAGACACTTTTTTTTTGATGTGAGCATTCATATCACAGTGTTGAAACTTTCTTTTGATTGAACAGCTTGTAAAGTGTCTTTTTGGAAAATCTGCAAAGGGATATTTCTGAGTGGTTTGAGGCCAAAGGTGAGAAAGTAAATATATTCAGGTAAAAACTAGACAGAATCTTTCTGAGAAACTTCTTTGTGATGTCAGCATGCATCTCACAGTTTGGAACTGATCTTTAGATTGAGCAGTTAGGAAACAGTCTTTTTGTAAAATCTGCAAAGGGACATTTGTGAAAGCTTTGAGGCTAATGGTGAAAAAGGAAATACATTCACATAAAAACTAGACAGAAGCTTTCTGAGAAACCTCTATTTGATGTGTGCATTCATCTCAAGAGTTGAACCTTTCTTTTAATTGAGCTGTTTGGAAAGAGTCTTTTGTAGATCTATAAATGGATATTTGTGAGCGGTTTGAGCCCTATGGTGAGAAGGGAAATGTCTACAAATACATACTAGAAAGAATCTTCCTGAGAAACTTCTTTGTGATGTTTGCATTCATCTCACGGAGTTGAACCTTTCTTTTGAGCAGTTTGGAAACAGTCTTTTTGTAGAATCTTCAAAATGATATTTGTGAACGATTTGAGGCTTATGTTGAAAAAGGAAATATCTTCACATAAAAAATAGACAGAAACTTTCTGAGAAGCTTTTTTGTGATGTGTGCATTCATCTCACAGATTTCAACATTGCTGTTGATTAAGCAGTTTGCAAACGGTCTTTTTGTAGATTCTGTAAAGGGATATTTGTGAGCAGTTTGAGGCTTATGGTGAAAAAGGAAATATCTACAAATAAAATATACACAGAAACTTTCTGAGAAACTTCTTTGTCATGTGTACATTCATTTCACAGAGTTGAATTTTCTTTTGATTGAGCAGTTTGGAAACCATCTTTTTGGAGCATCTCCAAAGGGATATTTGTGAGTGTCTTAAGGCATATGGTGAGAAAGTAAATATATTCACATAAAAACTAGACAGAATATTTCTGAGAAACTTCTTTGTGGTGTGTGCCTTCGTGTCACAGAGTTGAACCATTCTCTTGATTGAGCAGTTTGGAAACAGTCTTTTTGTAGAATCTGCAAAGGGATATTTGTGAGTGATAGGAGGCCTATGGTGACAAAGGAAATATCTTCACATAAAAACCAGACAGAAGATTTCTGAGAAACCTCTTTGTGATGTGTGCATTCATCTCTCAGAGTTGAACCTTTCTATTCATTGAGCAGTTTGGAAACACACTTTTTGTAGAATCTGAAAACTGATATTTCTGAAGGTTTTGAAGCTTATGGTGAAAAAGCAAATATCATCCCATAACAACTAGACAGAAGCTTTCTGAGAAACTTCTTTGTGATGTGTGCATTTACCTCAAAGATATGAACCTGCCTTTTGATTGAGAAGTTTGGAAACCGTCTTCTTGTAGAATCTGAAGAGAGACATTTGAGAGAGCTTTGAGGTCTATGGTGAAAAAGGAAATATCTTCACTTAAAAACTGGATAGAAGCTTTCTGAGAAACTTTTTTGTGATGTGTTCATTCTTCTCACCGAGTTGAACCTTCTTTTGATAGAACAGCTTGGAAACAGTCTTTTCGTAGAATCTGCAAGTGGATATTTGGAGCGCTTTGGGGCCTATGGTGGAAAAGGAAATATCTTCATATAAAAACTAGAGAGAAGCTGTCTGAGAAACTTCTTTGTGATGTGTGCATTCAATTCACAGAGTTGAACCTTTCTTTTGATTGAGCAATTTAGAAACAGTCTATTTGTAGAATCTGCAAAGTGATATTTGTGAACACTTTGATACTTACAGTGAAAAAGGAAATATCTTTAAATGAAAAATAGACAGAAGGTTTCTGATAAACTTCTTGTGATATATGCATTCATCAAACAGAGTTTTACCTTTCTTTTGATTGAGCAATTTGTAAATAGTCTTTTTGAAGTATCTGCAAAAGTATATTTGTGGGCAGTTTGAGGCCCATGGTGAGAAAAGAAATATATTCACAGAAAGGTTGACAGAAGCTTTCTGACAAACTTCTTTGAGATGTGTACATTTGTCTCACAGAGTTGAACGCTTCTTTTGATTGAGAAGTTTTGAATCAATCTTTTTGTAGGATCTGCAAAGGGATAATTGCGATCCATTTTTGGCCTACAGTGAAAAAGGAAATGTCTTCACATAAAAACTAGACAAAAGTATTCTAAGAAACTTCTTTGTAATGTGTGCATTCATCTCACAGAGTGGAACCTTTCTTCTGATTGAGCAGTTTGGAAGCAGGCTTTTTGAATAATCTGCATAGGTATATATGTAGGAGGTTTGACATCTATGGTGAAAAATGAAATATCTTCACATAAAAACTAGACAGGATCTTTCTGAGAATCTTCTTTGTGATGTGTGTGTTCATCACACAGAGTTGAAACTTTCTTTTGATTGAGCAGTTTGTAAACAGTCTTTTTGTAGATTCTGCCAAAGGATTTTTGTGAGCCCTTTCAGGCTTATTGTGAAAAAGGAAATATCCACTAATAAAATCTGGACAGAATCTTTCTGTGAAACTTCTTTGTGATGGGTGCATTCATCTCATGGGTTTGAACCTTTCTTTTGATTGAGCATTTTGGAAACAGTCTTTTGATAGAATCTGCAAAGAGATATTTCTGGGCGCTTTGAGGCATATGGTGAAAAAGGAAATATATGCACATGAAAACTAAACAGAATCTTTCTGAGAAACTTCCTTGGTGTGTATGCATTCATCTCACAGATTTGAAGGTTCCTTTTGATTCAGAATTTTGGGAGCAGTCTTTTTATAGAATCTGCATAGGTATATTTGTGAAAATGTTGGGGCATATTGTGAAAAAGGTAATGTATTCACAAAAAAACTATAGAGAAGCATTCTGAGAAAATTCTTTGTGATGTGTGCATTCATCTCACAGAGTTGAACCTGTCTTTTGATTGAGCTGTTTGGAAACGTCTCTTTGGAGAATCTGCAAAAATATATTTGTGAGCAGTTTGAGGCCTAAGGTGAAAAAGGAAATATCCACAAATAAAAGCTAGAAAGAAGCTTTCTCTGAAATTTCTTTGTGCTGTGTGCATTCATCTCACAGGGTTGAACCTTTGTTTTGATTGAGCAGTTTGAGAGCTTTTTGTATAATCTGCAAAGTGGTATTTGTGAACAATACGAGGTTTATGGTGAAAAAAGAAACATCTTCACAGAAAAACTAGACAGAAATTTTCTGAGAAACTTCTTTGTGATGTGTGCATTCATCTCACAGAGTTGAAGCTTCCTTTTGATTGATCCATTTGGAAGCATTCTTTTTGTAGAATCTGCATAGTGATATTTGTGAACCCTTTGAGGCCTATGGTGAAAAAGGAAATATCTTCATACAAAAACTATACAGAAGCATTCTGAGAAACTTCGCTGTGTTGTGTGCTTTCGTCTCACTGAGATGAACCTTTCTTTTCATCGAGCAGTTTGAAAACTGTCTTTATGTAGAATCTGCATAGGGACATTTGTGAGCGATTTGAGGCCTATGGTGAAAAAGGAAATATATTCACATAAAAACTAGACAGAAGCATTCTGAGAAACTTCTTTGGGATGTGTGCATTCAGCTCACAGTGTTGAACCCCTATTCAGATTGAGCAGGTTGGAAACAGTGTTTCTATAGGATATGCAAAGGGATATCTGTGAGCCCTTTGAGGCCTATGGTGAAAAAGGAAATAGCCACAAATAATATCTAGACAGAAGCTCTCTGAGAAACTTCTTTGTGATGTGTGCATTCATCTCACAGAGTTGAATCTTCCTTTTGATTGAGTAGTTTGGAAACAGTCTTTTGT
Source organism: Pongo abelii (assembly GCF_028885655.2). Taxonomy (NCBI): domain Eukaryota; kingdom Metazoa; phylum Chordata; class Mammalia; order Primates; family Hominidae; genus Pongo; species Pongo abelii. The sequence continues at coordinate 12,832,506 of NC_071999.2, forward strand.
AGAATCTGCATAGGGATATTTGTGAACCCATTGAGGCCTATGTTGAAAAAGGAATTATCTTCACATGAAAACTAGACAGAAGCTTTTTGAGAAACTTCTTTGTGATGTGTGTGTTCACCTCACAGAGTTGAACCTCTCTTTTGATTGAGTAGTTTGGAAAAAGTCTTTTTTAGAAACTGCAAGGAATATTTGTGAGCAATTTGAAACCTATGGTGAAAAAGGAATTATCTACAAATAAAATCTAAACAGAAGCTTTCTGAGAAACTTCTTTGTGATATGTGCATTCATCTCACATAGTTGACCTTTTGTTTTGATTGAGAAGTTTTTAAATAGTCTTTTTGTACAATCTGCAAAGAGATATCTGTGAATGCTCTCAGGCTTATGGTGGAAAAGGAAATATCTTCACCTAAACCTATAAAAAAGCTTTCTGAGAAACATCTTTAGGATGTGTGCATTCATCTCACAGAGTTGAACATTGATTTTGATTCACCAGTTCAAAAACAGTATTTTTGTAGAATCTGTAAGGAGACATTTTTGAGCTCTTTGAGGCCTATCGTGTAAAAGGAAATATCTTTACATAAAAACTATACAGAAGCTTTCAAAGAAACTTCTCTGAGATGTGTGCATTCATCTCACAGAGTTGAACCTTTGTTTTGATTGAGCAGTTTGGGAACAGTCTTTTTGTATAATCCGTAAAGGGATATTTGAAGGCGTTTTGAGGCATATGGTGAAAAAGGAAATACCTTCACATAAAAAGTAGACAGAAGCAATCTGAGAAACTTCCTTGTGATGTATGCATTCATCTCACAGAGTTGAAACTTTCTTTTGACTTATCAGGTTGGAAACAGTCTTTTTGTAGAATGTGCAGAGGGATATTTATGGGTGGTTTGAGTTCTGCAGTGAAAAAGGAAATATTTTCACATAAAACCAAGAGAGAAGCATTCTGAGAAACTTCTTCATGATGTGCGCATTCCTCTCAGAGAGTTGAACCTTTCTTTTCATTGGGCAGTTTGGAAACCGTCTTTTTGTAGAATCTGCAAAGTGATATGTTTCAGTGGTTTGAGTCCTATGGTGAAAACGGAAATATCGAAAAATGAAACGTAGACAGCAGCTTTCCAAAAAACTTCTTTGTGATGCATGCATTCCTCTCACAGGGTTGAAACTTTCTTTTGATTGAGCAGTTTGGAAACAGTCTTTTCATAGAACCTGCAAAGTGATATTTGTGAAGGCTTTGAGGCTTATGGTGAGAAAGGAAATATCTTCACATAAAAACTAGACTCATGTTTTCTGGGAAACTTCTTTGTGATGGGTGTATGCATCTCAAAGAGTTGAATCTTTCTTTTGATTGAGCAGTTTGGAAAGAGTCTTTTTGGAGAATCTGCAAAGGGATGTTTTTGAGTGGTTTGTGTCATGTTGTGAAAAAGGAAATATCTTCATATAAAAACTAGACAGAAGTATTCTAAGAAACCACTTTGTGATGTGTGCATTCATCTCACAGAGTTGAATTTTCTTTCATTGAGTAGTTTGGAAGCAGTCTTTTTGTAGAATATGCAAAGGGATATTTGTGAGCTTTTTGAGGCCTGTTGTGAAAAAGGAAATATCCACAAATAAAATCTAGACAGAAGCCTTCTGAGAAAATTCTTTGTGATGTGTGCATTCATCACACAGAGTTGAACCTTTCTTTTGATTGAGCAGTTTGGAAACAGTCGTTTTGTAGAATCTACAAAGGGTTTTTTATGAGCAGTTTGAGGCCTATGGTGAAAAAAGGAGTATCGACAAACAAGAACTAGATAGAAACTTTCTGAGAAACTTCTCTGTGATGTGTGCATTCATCTCACAGAGTAGAAAGCTTTCTTTGATTGAGCAGTTTGGAAACAATCTTTTTGTAGAATCTGCAAAGGGACGTATGTAGGTGATTTCAGGTCTATGTTGAAAATGGAAATATCTTCACATAAAAACTAGACAGAAATTTTCTGAGAAAATTCTTTGTGATGTGCTCATTCTTTTCACAGATTTGAAGTGTTCTTTTCATTGACCAGTTTGGATAGAGTCTTTTTGTAGAACATGCTTTGTGATATTTGTGAGCTCTTTGAAGCCTATGGTGAAAAAAGAAATATCTTCACACAAAAACTAGACAGAAGCTTTCTGAGATACTTCGTTGTGATGTGTGCATTCATTCCGAAGAGTTGAAATTGTCTTTGGATTGAGCAGTTTTGAAACAGTCCTTTTGTAGAATGTACAAAGGGATATTTGGGATCCCTTTTTGGCCTATGGTGAAAAAGGAAATGTCTACACATAAAAACTAGACAGAAGCATTCTATGAAATTTCTTTTTGATGTGTGCTTTCTTCTCACAGCTTTGAACCTTTCTTTAGATAGTGCAGGTTGGAAAATGTTTTTGTAGAATCTGCAAAGTGATAATTTGAATGCTTTGAGACTTATGGTGAAAAAGGAAATACCTTCAAATAAAAACTGGACAGAAGCTTTCTGAGAAACTTCTTTGTGATGTGTGCATTCATCTCAAAAATTTGAAGCTTTTTTTTGGTTGAGCAGTTTGGGAACAGTCTTTTTGTAAATTCTGTAAAGGGATACTTGTGAGCACTTTGAGGCCTATATTGACAAAGGAAACATCACCAAATAAAAACTAGACAGAAGCTTTCTGAGAAGCTTCTTTGTGATGTGTGCATTCACCTCACAGAGTTGAACCTTTCTTTTGATTGAATAGTTTGGAAACAGTCTTTTTGTAGAATCTGCAAAGGGTTATTTATGAGTGGTTTGAGGCCTATGGTGAAAAAGGGAGTATCAACAAATAAAAAGTAGACAGAAACTTTCTGAGAAACTTCTCTGTGATGTGTGCATTCATCTCGCAGAGTGGAAACTTTCTTTGAGCCGTTTGGAAACAGTCTTTTTGTAGAATCTGCAAAGGGATATATATAGGCAGTTTGAGGTCTATGGTGAAAAGGGAAACATCTTCACATAAAAACTAACTGCTCAATGGGAGGAAACTTTTACTTCTGTGTGATGAATGCACATGTCAGAAAGGAGTTACTCAGAAAATTTCTTTATACTATTTATGTGAAGATATTTCCTTTTTCACCATATGCCCCAACGTGCTCCCAGATATCCCTTTGCAAATTCTATGAAAAGAATGTTTCCAAACTGCTCAATAAACAGAGTGGTTCAACACTGTGAGACGAATGTGCACATCACAAAGAAGTTTCTCAGAAAACCTCCTTCTCGTTTTTATGTGAAGATATTCCCTTTTTGAACATAGTCCTCAATGCGCTCCCAAATATACCTTTGCAGAATCTAAAAAAAGACTTTCCAAACTGCTCAATCAAAAGAAAGTTTCAACTCTGTTAGATGAATGCACACATCAGAAAGTAGTTTCCCAGCAAGCTTCTCACTAGTTTTTATGTGAAGATTGTCCCTTTTTCAATGTGGGCCTCAAAGCACTCCAAAATATCCCTTTGTAGACTCTAGAATAACAGAGTTTACAAACTGCTCAATGAAAAGAAATGCTTACCTCTGTGAGATGAATACACATATCTTAAAGCAGCTTCTCAGAATGCTTCTTTCTGGTTTTTATGTGAAGATAATTCTTTTTTCACAATAGGCCTCAATGCGCTCCTAAATATCCCTTTGCAGTTTGTACAAAAAGACTGTTTTCAAACTGCTCAATCTGAAGAATGTTTCAACTCTGTGAGATGAATGCACACATCATGAAGAAGTTTCTCTGAAACTTTCTTTATAGTTTTTCTGTGAAGATATTTCCTTTTTCACCATAGGCCTCACCTCAAAGCCCTCACAAATGTCCCTTTGCAGATTCTACAAAAAGACTGTTTCCAAACCGCTCAATAAAAAGAATTACTGAACACTTTGAGATGAATGCCCACATCTCAAAGAAGTTTCTCAGAAACCTTCAGTCTAGTTTTTATGTGAATATATTTCCTTTTTCACCATAGGCCTCAAAGCGCTCCAAATATCCATTTGCAGATTCTACAGAAAGACTGTTTCCAAACTGCTCAACCAAAGCAAAGGTTTAACTCTGTGTGATGAATGCACACATCAAAAGGAAGTTTCTCAGAATGCTTCTGTCTAGATTTTAAGTGAAGATACTTGCTTTTTCACCATTGGCCTCAAAGTACTCACAAATATCCCTTTACAGATTCTACAAAAATACTTTTACCAAATTGCTCAATCAAAAGAAAGGTTCAACTCTGTGAGATGTATGCACACCACAAAGAGGTTTCTCAGAAAGCTTCTCTCTAGTTTTTATGTGAAGATATTTCCTTTTTCACCATAGGCCTCAAAAGGTTCACAAATATCCCTTTGCAGATTCTACAAAAAGACTCTTCACACACTGCTCAATCAAAAGAATGTTTCAACTCTGTGAGATGAATGCTCACATCACCAGAATGTTTCTCAGAAAGATTCTGTGAAGTTTTTATGTGAAGATATTTCCTTTTTCACCATATGCTTCAAAGGGCTCATAAATATCCCTTTGGAGATTTTACAAGAAAAGAGTTTCAAATCTTCTCAATGAAAAGAAACAGAAACATCTGGGAGATGAGTGCACATATCACAAAGCAGTTTCTCAGAAACATTCTGTCTAGTTTTCATGTGAAGGTATTTCCTTTTTCACCACTGGATGCAAAGTGCTCAAAATTATTCCTTTGCAGATTCTACAAAAAGTCTGTTTCCACACTGCTCATCAAAAGAAAGTTTCAACTCTGTGAGATGAATGCACATTTCAAAAAGAAGTTTCTCAGAAAGCTTCTATTAAGTTTTTATGTGAATATTTCCTTTTAAACCTTAGGCCTCAATGCCCTCACAAATATCTCTTTGCAGATTCTGCAAAAAGACTGTTTCCAAACTGCTCAGTAAAAATAATTATTGAACTTTGTGAGATGAATGCACACACCTCAAAAATTTCTCAGAAACTTTCAGTCTAGTTTTTATGTGAATATATTTCCTTTTTCACCATAGGCCTCAAAGTGCTCCAAATAGCCTTTTGCAGGTTCTACAAAAAGACTGTTTCCAAACGGCTCAAAGAAAAGAAAGTTTCAAATCTGTGAGATGAATGTACACATCATTAAGAAGTTTTGCAGGAGGCTTCTGTGTAATTTTTATATGAAGACATATCCTTTTTCACCATAGGCCTCCATCTGCTCACAAATATCCCTTAGCAGATTTTACAAGAACAGAATTTCCAGACTGATCAAAGAAAACAAATGTTTTCCTCTGTGAGATGAATGCATACATCACAAAACTCTTTCTCAGAAACCTTCTTTATACTTTTAATGTGATGATATTTCTTTTTTCTCCCTAGGACTCAAAGCGCTCAAAAATATCCCTTTGCAGATTCTACAAAAAGATTGTTTCCAAACAGCTCAATCAAAAAAATAGTTCAACTCCATGAGATGAATGCATACATCACAAAGAATTTTATCAGAAACCTTCTTTATAGTTTTTATGTGAAGGTATTTCCTTTTTCACCATAAGCCTCAAAGTGCTCAGCAATATCCCTTTGCAGATTCTGCAAAAAGACATCTTCCCAACTGCTCAACCAAATAAATGTTTGAACTCTGTGAGATGGATGCACTCATCACAAAGAGGTTTCTCAGAAATTTTCTGTCCATTGTTTATGTGAAGATATTTCCTTTTTCACCATAGCACTCAAAGTCCTGAAAAATATACCTTGCAGATGCTACAAAAAGGCAGTTTCCAGACTCCTCAATCAAAATAATGGTTGAACTCTGTGAAATGATTGCACACATCACAAAGAAGCCACTAAGAACTCTTCCGTCTAGTTTTTATGTGAAGATATTTTCTTTTTCACCATAGGCCTCAAAGCACTCACAAATATCCCTTTGCAGATTCTACAAGAACAGAGTTTCCAGACTAATCAGAGAAAATAAACATTTACCTCTGTGAGATCGATGCACACATCAGAAAGCTGTTTCTAAGAAACCTTCTTTATACCTTTTACATGAATACATTTCCTTTTTTACCATTGGCGTCAAAATGCTCATAAATATCCCTTTGCAGATTCCACAAACAGATAGTTTCCATACTGCTCAATCAAAAGTAAGTTTCATCTTTGTGAGATGAATTCCCACATCACAAAGACGTTTCTCAGAAAGCCTCTCTCTAATTTTTATGTGAAGATATTTATTTTTTCACCATAAGCCTCAAAGGACTCATAAATATCCCTTTGCCAACTCTACAAGAAGAGTTTCCAGACTGACCAGAGAAAAGAAAATTTTACCTCTGTGAGATGAATGCTTACATCACAAAGCTGTTTCTGAGAAACCTTGTTTATACTTTTTATGTGAATATATTTCCTTTTTCACCATAGGCCTCAAAGCACTCATAAATATCCCTTTGCAGATTCTACAAAAAGATTGTTTCCAAACTGTTCAATCAAAAGAATGGTTGAGCTCTATGAGATGAATGCACACATCACAAAGAAGTTTCTTGGGAAGCTTCTGTCTAGTTTTTATGTGAAGATATTTCCTATTTCATCATAAGCCTCAAAGTTCTCAAAAATATGCCTTTACAGATTCTGCAAAAATACTGTATCCAAATTGCTCAATCCAATGAAAGTTTCAAATCTGTGAGATGAATGCACACATCACAAGGAGGTTTCTCAGAAAACTTCTCTCTAGTTTTCATGTGAAAATATTTCCTTTTTCACCATAGGCATCAAAGCATCACAAATATCCCTTTGCAGATTCTACCAAAATACTGTTTACAAACTGCTCAATCAAAAGGATGTTTCAATTCTGTGAGATGAATTCTCGCATCTCCAAGTTGTTTCACAGAAAGCTTCTGTCCAGTTTTTACATGAAGATAATTCCTTTTTCACCATAGGCCTCAAAGCACTGACAAATATCCCTTTGCAGATTTTACAAGAGCAGAATTTCCAATCTGCTCAATGAAGAGAAATGGTTAACCCTGTGGGATGATATCACACATCACAAAGCAGTTTCTCTGAAATATTCTGTCTAGTATTTATGTAAAGATAATTCCTTTTTCAACATAGGACACAAAGTGCTAACTAATAACCATTTGGAAATTCTACAAAATACTGCTTCCAAACTGCTCATCAAAAGAAAGGTTCACCTCTCTGGGATGAATACACATATCAAAAAGATGTTTCTCATAAAGCTTCTATCTTGTTTTTATGTGAATGTGTTTCCTTTTTCACCACGGGCCTCAAAGTGCTCAAAAGTATCTCTTTGCAGATCCTAAAAAAAGACTCTTTCCAAACTGCTGAGTCAAAGGAATGGTTCAACTCTGTGAGATGAATGCACACATCACAAAGAGGTTGTTCACAAACCTTCTTTATAGTTTTTATGTGAAGATATTTCCTTTTAACCACAGACCTCAAAGCGCTCACAAATATACCTTTGCAGATTCTACAAACAGACGGTTTCCCAACTGCTCAATCAAAAGAATTGTTGAAATCTGTGAGATGAATGCATACATTACAAGGCAGTTTCTCAGAATTCTTTAGTCTAGTTTTTATGTGGACATATTTTCTCTTTCACCACAGGCCTCAAAGTGCTCAGATATATCCCTTTACAGATTCCACAAAGAGATGTTTCCAAACTGCTCAATCAAAAGAAAGTTTCAATTCTGTGAGATGAATGCACACATCACTAAGAAGTTTCTCAGTAGGTTTCTGTCTAGTTTTTATGTGAAGACAATTCCTTTTTCACCTTAAGGCTCTATGCACTCACAAATATCCCTTAGCAGATTCTAAAAAAACAGAGTTTCCCAACTGATAAAAGAAAAGAATCATTTACATCTGTGAGATGAATGAAGACATCACAAAACAGTTTCTTAGAAACCTTCTTTATAGTTTTCTTTGAAGATGCTTCTTTTTCTGCATAGGCCTCAAAGTGCTCAAAAATATCCATTTTCAGATTCTGTAAAAATGCCATTTCCAAACTGCTCAATCAAAAGAGAGATTCAACTCTGTGAGATGAATGCACATATCTCAAAGAAGTATCTGAGAAACTTTCTTTTTACTTTGTATGTGAATATATTTCCTTTGTCCACATAGGCCTCAAAGTGCTCAAAAATACCCCTTTTCAGATTGTACAAGAAGAGATTTTCCAGACTGAACAGAGAAAATAAACCCTTACCTCTGTGAGATGAATGCACACATCACAAGGCTGTTTTTAGGAAACCTGCTTTACAGTTCTTATGTGAAGATATGTCCTTTTCCACCATAGGCCTCACAGCACTCCAAATATCCACTTGCAGATACTACCAAAACAGTGTTTCAAAAATGTTTAATCAAAGGAAAGGTTCAACTCTGTGAGATGAATGCAGACAACAGAAAGAAGTTTCTCAGAATCCTTCTTTCTAATTTCTATGTTAAGGTATTTCATTTTCCACCATAGGCATCAAAGTGCGCTAAATATCCACATGCAGATACTACAAAAAGTCTGTTTCCAAACTGCTCAATCAAAAGTGTGGTTTAACTCTGTGAGATGAATACACACATCACTAAGAAGTTTCTCAGAATACTTCTGTCTAGTTTTTATATGAAGATATTTCCTTTTTCAAAAAAGGCCTCTAATAACAACAAATATCCACTTACAGATTCAACAAAAAGAGTATTTCAAAACTGGTCAATAAAAAGAAAGTTTGAACTCGGTGAGATGAATGCACACATCACAAAGCAGTTTCTCAGAATGCTTCTGTCGAGTTTCTATGTGAAGATATTTCCTTTTCCACTGGAATCTGCAAAGCGCTCGAAATATCCAATTTCAGATACCACAAAAAGAGTGTTTCAAAACTTCTAAATCAAAAGAAATGTTCAAATCTGTGAGAGAAATGCACACATCACAAAGAAATTTCTCAGAATGCTTTTGTCCAATTTTTACGTGAAGATTTTTCCTTTTCCACCACAGGCCTTAAAGCACTCCAAATATCGATTTGCAGATACTACAAAATGACAATTTCCAAACTGCTCAAACAAAACAGTTGTTCAACTCTGTGAGTTGAATGAACACATCAGAAAGAAGTTTCTCAGAATGCTTCTGTCTAGTTTTTATGTGAAGATATTTCCTTTTCCATCGTAGGCCACCAATCGCTCCAAATATCCACTTGCAGATTCTACAAAAAGAATGTTTCAAAACTGCATTATCAAAAGAAAGGTTCAACTCTGTGAGATGAGTGCAAACATCACAAAGAAGTTTTTCAGAATGCTTCTGTCTAATTTTTATGTTAAGGTACTTCCTTTTCCACTGTAGGCCTCAAAGCACTCCAAAGGTCCACCTGCAGATTCTACAAAAAGAGTGTTTCAAAACTACTCAATCAAAAGAATGCTTCAAGTCTGTGAGAAAAATGTATCCATCACAATGAAGTTTCTCAGAATGCTTCTGTCTAGTTTTTAAGTGAAGATATTTCCTTTTGAACGTAGGCCTCAAAGCGCTGCAATATCCAATTGCAGATTCTACAAAAAGAGTGTTTCAAAATTGCTGAATCAAAGGAAACGTTCAACGTGGTGAGATGAATGCACCCATCAAAAAAAAGGTTCTCAGAATGTTTCTGTCTAATTTTTATGTGAAGATATTTCCTTTTCCAGAAGAGGCTGCAAAGCTCTCCAAATATCCACTTGAAGATTCTACAGAAAGAGTGTTTTGAAACTGTTCAATGAAAAGAAAGTTCCAACTCTGTGGGGTGAATGCACACATCACACAGAAGTTTCTCAGAATGCTTCAGTCTAGCTTTTGTGTGAAGATATTTCCTTTTCCACCATTGGCCACAAATCGCTCCAAATATCCACATGCAGATACTACAAAAAGATTGTTTCCAAACTGCTCAATCAAAGGAGTCTTTCAACTCCCCCAGATGAATGCACACATCACTAAGAAGTTTCTCAGAATGCTTCTGTCTAGTTTTTATGTGAAGATACTTCCTTTTCAAATATAGTCCTCTAAGCGTTCCAAACATACATTTGTAGATACTACAAAAAGAAAGTTTCCAACTGCTCAATCAAAAGATTGGTTCAACTCTGTGAGTTGAATGCACACACCTCAAAGATGTTTCTCAGAATGCTTCTCTCTAGTTTCTATGTAAAGATATTTCCTTTTCCACCAGAGGCCGCAAAGAACTCCAAATATCCATTTGCCTATTCTGCAAAAAACTGTTTCCAAACTGCTCAATCAAAAGTAAGTTTCAGCTCTGTAAGAAGAAGGTACACATTGCAAAGAAATCTCTCAGAAAGTTTCTGTCTATTTTTTATGTGAAATTATGTTCGGTTTCCCTAGAGGCCACAAAGGGCTCCAAAATATCCCTTTGCAGATTCTGGAAAACGACTTATTTGAATCTTTTCAAAATAAAGAAAGGTTCAGCTCTGTGAGATGAATGCACACATCACAAAGAAGTTTATCTGAATGCTTCTGTCTAGTTTTTACGTGAAGATATTTCCTTTTCAACTATAAGGTGCAAAGCACTCCAACTATCCACTTGCAGATTCTATAAAAAGAGTGTTTCAAAACTTCTCAATCAAAAGAAAGTTTCAACTCTGTGAGATGAACACACACAACACAAGGAGGTTTCTCAGAAAGTTTCTGTCTAGTTTTTATGTGAAGATATTTCCTATTGTCCCAGAGGCCTCAATAGGTTCACAAATGTCCCTTTGCAGATTGTACAAAACGACTGTTTCCAAACTGCTCCATCAAAAGAAAGGTTTACGTCTGTGATATGAATGTACACATCACAAAGAAGTTCCTCAGAATGCTTCTGTCTAGTTTTAATGTGAAGATATTTCTCTTTCCACTGTAGTCTGCAAAGCCCTCCAAATATCCACTTGCAAATTCTACAAAAGGAACGTTTCCAAACTGCTCAATCAAAAGAAAGATTCAATTCTGTGAGATGAACACACAAGTCACAGGAAGTTACTCAGAATGCTGCTCTCTAGTTTTTACGTGAAGTTATTTCTTTTCCACTATAGGCTACAAAGCGCTCCAAATATACACGTGCAGATTCTATTAAAAGAGGGTTTCCAAACTGCTCAATCAAAAAAAAAATGTTGAACTCGGTGAGATTAATGCAAAAATCACAGAGAAGTTTCTCAGAATGCTTCTGTCTAGGTTTTAGGTGAAGATATATCCTTTCCTCTGTAGGTCCCAAGTACTACAAATATCCACTTGTAGACACTACAAGAAGAGTGTTTCAAAACTACTCAATCAAAAGAAAGGTTCAGCACTGTGAAGTGAATGCACACATAAAAAAGAAGTTCCTCAGAATGCTTCTGTCAAGTTTTTATGTGAATATATTTCCTTTTTCAACGTATGCCTCAAAGCATGCCAAATATCCATTTGCAGATAGTACAGAAAGACAGTTTCCAAACTGCTCAATCAAAAGAAAGGTTCAAATCTGTGAGATGAATACACACATCGGAAGGTCGTTTCTCAGAATGTTTCTGTCTAGTTCTTATCTGAAGATTTTTCCTATTTCCCCAGAGGCTTCAGTGGTCTGACAAATATCCCTCTACAGAGTCTACAAAACGACTGTTTCCAAACTACTCAATCAATACAAAGGTTCAAGTCTGTTAAATGAATGCACACTTCAAAAAGAAGTTTCTCAGAATGCTTCTGTCTATTTTTTATGTGAAGATATTTCTTTTCCACCATAGGTCTCAAAGTGCTCCAAATATCCACTTGCAGATTCTACGAAAAGACTGATTCCAAAGTGACCAATCAAAAGAAAGTTTCAACACTGTGAGATTAAAGCACACATCTGAAATAATTTTCTCAGAAATTTTCTGTTTAGTTTTCATGTGAAGATATTTCCTATTACCCCATAGGCCTCAAAGGGCTCACAAATACCCCTTTGCAGATTCTACAAAACGACTGGTTCCAAACAGTTCAATCAAAGGAAAGTTCAACTCTGTGAGATGAATGCACACATCACAAAGAAGTTTCTTAGAATGCTTCTGTCTAGTTTCTATGTGAAGATATCACCTTTTTGACTATAGGTCACAAAGCGCTCCAAATATCCACTTGCAGATTCTACAAAAAGAGTTTTTCAAAGCTGCTCAATCAAAAGAAAGGTTCAACTCTGTGAGATGAATGCACACATCACAAAGAAGTTTCTCAGAATGCTTCTTTCTAGTTTTTATGTGAAGATATTTCCTTTTCCACTGTAAGAAGCAAAGGGCTCCAAATACCCACTTACAGATTCTACAAAAACAGTATATCCAAACTGCTCAATTGACAGTAAGGTTCAACTCTGAGATATGAATGCACACATCACAAAGTAGTTTCTCAGAATGCTTCTGTCTAGTTTTTATGTAAAGATATATTCCTTCCCACCACAGGTGGCAAAGCACTCAAAATATCCACTTTCAGAATCTACAAAAAGAGTGTTTCAAAACTGCTCTGTCAAAAGAAAGCTTCATCTCTGTTAGTAGAATGCAGACATCAAAAAGAAGTTTCTCAGAATGCTTCTGTGTAGTTTTTATGGGAAAATATTTCCTTTTCCACCATAGGCCTCAAAGCGCTCTAAAAATCCCCTTGCAGGTTTTACAAAGAGAGTGTTGCAAAAGTGCTCAATAAAAAGAAAGATTCAACTCTGTGAGATGACTGCACACATCACAAAGAAGTTTCTCAGAATGCTTCCTTCTAGTTTTTATGTGAATATATTTCTTTTCCACCATAAGCCGCAAAGCGCTCCAAATATCCACTTGCACATTCTACAAAAAGAGTGTTTCAAAACTGATCAATCAAAAGATAAATTCAACTCTGTGAGATGAATGCACACATCACAAAGAAGTTTGTCAGAATTCTTCTGTCTCTTTTTTATGTGAAGATATTACCTTTTTCAACATAGGTCTCAAAGTACTCTAAATATCCAATTGCAGTTTCTACAAAAACAGTGTTTCACAACTGCTCAATCTAAAGAAAGGTTCAACACTGTGAGGTGAATGCACACATCACAAAGAAGTTTCTTAGAGTGCTTCTGTGTACTTCGTATGTGAAGATATGTCTTTTCCACCATAGGCCTCAAAGCACTCCAAGTATTCACTTGCAGATTGTACAAAAAGAGTGTTTCAACAATGGTCAATTAAAAGAAAGATTCAACTCTGTGAGATGAATGCAAACATCACAAAGAAGTTTCTCAGAATGCTCCTGCTTAGTTTTTATGTGAAGATATTTCCTTTTCCACCATAGGCCCCATGGCTCACAAAACATCCCCTTGCAGATCCTACAAAAGGACTGTTTCAAAACTGCTCAATCAAAAGAAGGGTTCAGCTCTGTGACATGAATGCACACATCAAAAAGAAGTTTCTCAGAATGCTTCTGTCAAGTTTTTATGTGAAGATACTTCCTTTTCCACCATAGGCCTCAAAGCGCTCCAAATATCCATCTGCAGATTCTACAAGAAGAGTGCTTCAAAACTGCTTAATCAAAAGATAGTTTCAACCCTGTGAGTTAAATACACACATCACAAATAAGTTTCTCAGAATGCTTCTTTCTGGTATTTATGTGAAGATATGTCGTTTTCCACTATAGGCCTCAATCTCCTCCAAATATCCGTTGGCAGATACCACAAAAAGAGTGTTTCAAAACTCCTCAATCAAAAGAAATGTTCAACTCTGTGAATTGAATGCACACATCAAAAGGGAGTTTTTCAGAATGCTTCTGTTTAGTTTTTCTGAAGATATTTCCTTTTCCACCATAGGCCCCAAAGATCTGCAAACAAACAGGCAGATTATGCAAAAGTGTGTTTCAAAACTGCTCAATCAAAAGAAAGTTTTAACTCTGTGAGTTGAATACACTCATCACAAATAAGTTTCTCAGAATGCTTCTGTCTAGTATTTATGTGAAGATATGTCCTTTTCCACCGTATGCCTGAATCCGCACCAAATATACATTTGAAGATGCTACAAAAAGAGCGTTTCAAAACTGATCAATCAAAGGAAAGGTTCCATTCTGTGAGTTGAATACACACATCACAAAGAAGTTTCTCAGATTATTTCTGAGTAGTTTTTATGTGAAGATATTTCCTTTTCCATCATAGGCCCCAAAGTGCTCCAAACATCCAAAGGCAGATTCAACAAAAAGAGTGTTTCAAAACTGTTCTACCAAAAGAAATCTTCAACTCTGTGAGATGAACACACACATCAGTAAGAAGTTTCTCAAAATGCTTCTGTCTAATTTTTATATGAAGATATATCCTTTTCCACCATTGACCTCAAGGTGCTCCAAATATCCACATGCAGATTCTACAAATAGAGTGTTTAAAAACTGCTCAGTCAAAAGGAAGGTTAAATTCTGTGAGATGAACGCACACATCAGAAAAAAATTTCTTAGAATACTTCTGTCTAGTTTTTATGTGAAGATAATTGCTTTTCCTCCATGGGCCTGAAATGCTCCAAATATCCAATTGCAGATTCTACAAAAAGAGTGTTTTAAAACTGCTCAATCAAAAGAAAGGTTCAACACTGTGAGATCAATGCACACATCACAAAGAAGTTTCTCAGAATGCTTCTGTCTTGTTTTTATGTGAAGATATTTCCTTTTCTACTGCAGGACTCAAAGCGATCCATATATGCACTTTCAGATTCTACAAAAAGAGTGTTTCAAAACTGCTCAATCAAAAGAAAGTTTCAACTCTGTGAGATGAATGTACACATCACAAAGAACTTTCTCAGAATGCTTTTGTCTAGTTTTTACGTGAAGATATTTCCTTTTGCAACATAGGCCTCAAAGTGCTCCAATCACCACTTGCAGATTCTACAAAAAGAGTGCTTCAAAACTGCTTAATTAATAGAAAGGTTCAACTGTGTGAGATGAACACACACATCACAAAGTAGTTTCTCTGAATTCTCCTGTCAAGTATTTATGTGAAGATATTCCTTTTCCAGTAAATGTTGCATATAATGCAAAATATCCACTTGCAGATTCAACAAAAATTGTGTTTTAAAACTGCTCAATCAAAATAAAGGTTCAACCTTGTGGGTTGAATACACACATCACAAAGAACTTTCTCAGAAAGCTTCACTCTAGTTTTCACGTGAAGACATTTCCTTTTCCACCATAGACCTCAAAGCACTCCAAATATCCACTTGCAGATTGTAGAAAAACAGTGTTTCAACACTGCTCAATTAAAAAAAAGATTCAACACTGAGAGATGAATGCAAATATCACAAAGAAGTTTCTCAGAATTCTCATGTTTAGTTTTTATGGGATGATATTTCCTTTTTCACCGTAGGCCCAAAGGGGCTCCAAACATCCACTTGTGGATTGTACAAAAGGACTGTTTCAAAACTGCTCAATCAAAAGAAGGTTTCAACTCTGTGAGATGAATGCACACATCACAAAAAAGTTTCTCAGAATGCTTCTGTCAAGTTTTTACGTGAAAATATTTCCTTTTCCACCATAGGCCTCAATCCACTCCAAATATCCATTTGCAGATACTACAAAAAGACTGTTTCAAAACTGGTCAATCAAAAGAAAGTTTCAACTCTGTGAGTTGAATGTGAACAGCACAAAGAAGTTTCTCAGATTACTACTGTGTAGTTTTTATTTGAAGATGTTTCCTTTTCCTCCATAGGCCCCAATGCACTCCAAACATCCACCTGCAGATTCTACAAAAAGAGTGTTTCAAAACTGCTCTATCAGAAGAAAGGTTCAACTCTATGAGATGAACGCAAACATCACAAAGAAGTTTCTCAGAATGCTTCTGTCTAATTTTTATGTGAAGATATTTCCTTTTCCACCAAAGGGCTCAAAGTGCTCCAAATATCCACTTGCAGATTCTAAAAAAACAGTGTTTCAAAACTGCTCAATAAATAGAAATGGTCAACTCTTTGGGATAAATGCACATAATAAAAAGAAGTTTCCCAGACTGCTTCTGTCTGATCTTTATATGAAGATATTTCCTTTTCCAGCATTGACCTCAGAGATCTTCAAATATCCACTTGCAGATTCTTCAAATAGATAGTTTAAAAACTGCTCAATCAAAAGAAAGGTTCGACTCTGTGAGATGAAGGCAAATATCACATAGATGTTTGTCCAAATGCTTTTGTCTAGTTTTCATGTGAAGATATTTCCGTTTCCAACATAGGTCTGAAAGCTCTCCAAATATCCACTTGCAGATTGTACAAAAAGACTGTTTCAAAAATGCTGAATAAAAACAAATTTTCAAGTCGGTGAGATGAATGCACACATCAAAAAGAAGTTTCTCAGAATGCTTCTGTCCAGTTTTTATGTGAAGATATTTCTTTTTCCACCTTAGGCCACAAAGTGCTCCTCATATCCACTTGCAGAGTCTACAAAAAATGTGTTTCAAAACTGCTCAAACAAAATAAAGTTTCAACTCTGTGAGTTGAAACCAGACATCACAAAATAGTTTCTCAGAATGTTTCTGTCTTGTTTTTATGAGAAGATTTTTCCTTTTCCACAATAGTCCGTAAAGTGCTCCAAATATCCACTTGCAGATTCTACAAAAGGAGTGATTCAAAACTGCTCAATCAAAAGAAAGATTCAACTCTGAGAGATGAATGCACACATGGCAAAGTAGTTTCTTAGAATGATT
The DNA here is from genome assembly GCF_028885655.2 of Pongo abelii. Taxonomy (NCBI): domain Eukaryota; kingdom Metazoa; phylum Chordata; class Mammalia; order Primates; family Hominidae; genus Pongo; species Pongo abelii. The sequence goes on from NC_071999.2 coordinate 12,849,074, forward strand.
CTGTCTAGTTTATTGGGAAGATAATTCCTTTTCCACCATAGGCCCCAAAGGGCTCCAAATATCCACTTTCAGATTGCACAAAAAGTGTGTTTCAAAACTGCTCAATCAAAAGAAAGGTTGAACTCTGTGAAATGAATGCACACATCACAAAGAAGCTACTCAGAATGCTTCTGTCTAGCTTTTATGTGACGGTATTTCCTTTTCCACCAGAGGCCTGAAATTACTCAAAATATCTGCTTGCAGGTACTACAAAAAGAGTGTTTCAAAACTGCTCAAACAAAAGAAAGGTTCAACTCTCTGAGATGAATGCACACATCACAAAGAAATTTGTCAGAATGCTTGTCTCTAATTTTTATGTGAAAATATTTTCTTCTCCACCATAGGCCTCAAAGCACTCCAAATATCCACTTGCAGATTCAACAAAAAGAGTGTTTGAAAACTTCTCAATCAAAAGAGAGGTTGAAATCTGTGAGATGAATGCATACATCACAAAGAAGTTTCACAGAGTGCTTTTGTCTACCTTTTATTTGAAGAAATTTCCTTTTCCAACATAGGCCACAAAACGCTCCAAATATACAGTTGCAGACTCTAAAGAAAGAGTGTTTCAAGCTCCTCAATCTAAAGAAAGGTTCAACTCTGTGAGTTGAATGCACTCATCAGAAAGATATTTCTTATAATGCTTCTGTGTCATTTTTAAGTGAAGATATTTCCTTTTCTACCATAGGCCTCAAAGCACTCCAAATATCCACTTGCAGATTCTACAAAAAGAGGTTTCAAAACTGCTCAATCAAAAGAAAGGTTCAACACTGTAAGATGAATGCGCACATCACAAAGGAGTATCTCAGAATGCTTCTGTGTAGTTTTTATGTGAAGACATTTCCTTTTCCACCATAGGACTCAAAGAACTCTAAGTCTCCAATTGCAGATTCTACAAATAGAGGGTTTAAAAGCTGCTCAATCAAAAGAAAGTTTGAACTGTGTGAGATGAAAGTGCACATCATGGAGAAGTTTCTCAGATTCTTCTGTGAAGTTTTTATGTGAAGATATTTCTTTTCCACCATAGGCCTCAAAGCGCTCCAAATATCCATTTACAGATTCCACAAAAAGAGTGTTTCAAAACTGTTCAATGAAAAGAGAGGTTCAATTCTGTGAGATGAATGCACACATCACAAAGAGGTTTTTCAGAATGCTTCTGCCTAGATTTTATGTGAAGATAGTTTCTTTTCCACAATAGTCTACAAAGCGCTCCAAATACACATTTGCAGATTCTGCAAAAAGAGTTTTTCAAAACCGCTCAATCAAAAGAAAGGTTCACCTCTGTGAGATGAATGCACACATCACAAAGAAGTTTCTCAGAAAGCTTCTGTGTAGTTTTTATGTGAAGATATTTCATTTTCCACCATTGGCCCCAAAGCGTTCCAAATATCCCCAGCAGATTCCATAAAGAGTGTTTCAAAACTGCTCAGTCAAAAGAAATCTTCAACTCTGTGAGATGAACACACACATCACAGAGCAGATTCTCAGAATGTTTCTAATTTTTGTGTGAAGATATTTCCTTTTCCACCATAGGTCTCAATGCCCTCAAAATATCCACTTGCAAATTCTACAAAAAGAGTATTTCAAAACTGCTCAATCAAAAGAAAGGCTCAACTCCATGAGATGAATGAACACATCACAAAGAAGTTTCTCAGAATGCTTCTGTCTAGTTTTTATGTGAAGATATTTCCTTTTCCACCATAGGCCTCAGAGCACTCCAATTATCAACTTGCAGATTCTACAAAAAGAGTGTTTCAAAACTGCTCAATCAAAAGAATCGTTTAAATCTGTGAGATGAATGCACACATCACAAAGAAGTTTCTCAGAATGCTTCTGTCTAATTATTATGTGAAGATATTTCCCTTTCCACTAGAGGCCACAAAGAACTCGAAATATCCACTTGCAGGTTCTACAAAAAGAGTGTTTCTAATCTGCTTAATCAAATTAAAGGTTGAGCCTGGAGAGATGAATGCACACATCACAAAGTTGTGTCTCAGAATGCTTCTGTCTGGTGTTTATGTGAAGATATTTCTTTTGCACCTTAGGCCCCTATCTATTTGCAGATTCTACAAAAAGAGTGTTTCAAAACTGCTGTATCTAAAGCAGTGTTCAACATTGTGAGATGAATGCACACATCACAAAGAAATTTCTCAGAATGCCTCTGTCTTGTTTTTAAGTGAAGATGTTTCCTTTTCCATCGTAGGCCTCAAATCGATCCAAATATCCACTTGCAGACACTCCAAAAAGAGTGTTTGAAAACTGCTCTATCAAAAGAAAGTTTCAACTCTGTGAGATGAAGGCACACATCATAATGAAGTTTCTCAGAATGCTTCTGTTTAGCTTTTAAATGAAGATATTTCCTTTTCCACCAAAGACCTCAAAGCATTTGAAATATCCACTTGCAGATTCTACAAAGGAGTGTTTCAAAACTATTGAATCAAAAGAAAATTTCAACTTTGTGAGATGAATGCACACATTATAAAGAGGTTTCTCAGAATGCTTCTGTCTAGTTTTTATGTTAAAATATTTCCTTTTTCACCATAGGCTGCAAATCTCTCCAAATATCCACTTGCAGTTTCTACAAAAAGTGTGTTTCTAAACTGCTCAATCAAAAGAAAGGTTCAACTCTGTGAGTTGAATGCACATATCACTAAGAAGTTTCTCAGAACACTTTTGTCTAGTTTCTGTGTGAAGTTATTTCCTTTTCCACCATACGCCACAAATTGCTAAAAATATCAAGTTGCAGATTCTACAAAAACAGTGTTTCAAAACTGCTCAATCAAAAGTAAGGTTCAACACTGTGAGATGAATGCAAACATCACAAAGAAGTCTCTCAGAATGCTTCTGTCTAGTTTTTATGTAAAGATATTTCCTTTTTCACCATGGGCTGCAAAGCACCCCAAATACCCACATGCAGAATCCATAAAAAGAGGGTTTCAAAACTCCTCAATATATAGAAAGGTTCTACTCTGTGAGATGAATGCACACATCACTAAGATGTTTCTCAGAATACTTCTATCTAGTTTTTATGTGAAGATATTACCTTTTCCACCTTAGGCCTCAAAACGCTCCAAATATCCACTTGCAGATTCTACAAAAATAGTGTTTCAAAACTGCTCAATCAAAAGTAAGGTTCCACTCTGTGCGATGAATGCACACATCACAAACAAGGTTCTGTGAATGCTTCTGTCTAGTTTTTATGTTAAGGTATTTATTTTCCACCTTAGCACTCAAAGCACTGCAAATAAGCTCTTTCAGACTCTACAAAAGGAGTGTTTCAAAACTGTTCAATCAAAAGAAAGGTTCAACTCTGTGAGATGAATGTGCACGTCACAAAGAAGTTTCTCAGAATGCTTCTTTGTAGTATTTATGTGAAGATATTTTGTTTTCCACTAGAGGCCGCAAAGTGCTCCAAATATCCACTTGCAGATTCTACAAAAAGAGTGTTTCAAAACTGCTCAACCTAAAGAAAGTTTCAACTCTATGAATTGAATGCACACTTCACAAAGAAGTTTCTCAGAATGCTTCTGTCTAGTTTTTATGTGAAGATATTTCCTTTTCCACCATAGGCCTCAAAGCGCTCCAAGTATCCAGTTTCAGAAACTACCAAAAGATTGTCTCCATACTGCTCAATCAAAATAATGGTTCAACTGTGTCAGCTGAATACACACATCACAAGGAAATTTCTCAGAATGCTTCTGTCTTGTTTTTATGTGAGGATATTTCCTTTTCCACCATAGACCTCAAAGCCCTCCAAGTATCCACCTGCAGATTCTATAAAAAGAGTGTTTCAATACTGCTTAAACAAAAGAAAAGTTCAACTGTGTGAGATGAATGCATACATTAAAGCCAGCTTCTCAGAAAGCCTCTGTCAAGTTTTTATATGAAGGTATTTCCCTTTCCACTGTAGGCCTCAAATCTCTCCAAATATCCACTTGCAAATCCTACAGAAAGTGTGCTTCAAAACTGCTCAATCAAAAGAATGTTTCAACTCTGTGAGTTGAATGCGCACATCAGAAAGGAGTTTCTCAGATTACTTCTGTGTAGTTTTTATGTGAAGATGTTTCCTTTTCCACCATAGGCCCCAATGCGCTCCAGACATCCACTTGCAGATTTTACAAAAAGAGTGTTTCAAAACTGCTCAATCAAAAAAAAGGTTCAACTCTGTGAGATGAACGCAAACATCACAAAGAAATTTCTCAGAATGCTTCTGTCTAATTTTTATGTGAAGATATTTCCTTTTCCACCAAAGGGCTCAAAGAGCTCCAAATATCCACTTGCAGTATCTATGAAAAAGGATTTCAAAACTGCTCAATCAAAAGAAAGTTTCATCTCTGTGAATTGAATGCATGCATCACAAAGAAGTTTCTCATAATTCTTCTGTCTAGTTTTTATGTGAAGATATTTCATTTTTCTCTATAGGCCTCAAAGCACCGCAAATAACCATTTGCATATACTACAAAAATACTGTTTACAAACTGCTAAATCAAAAGAAAGTTTCAACCCTGTGAGTGAATGCACACATCACGAAGAAGTTTCTCAGATTTCTTCTGTCTAGTTTTTATGTGAAGATATTTCTTTTTCCACCATAGGTTTCAAAGCTCTCCAAGTATCCAATTGTGGATTCTACAAAAAGAGTGTTTCAAAAGTCCTCAAACCAAAGAAATGTTGAATTCTTTCACAGGAATGCAGACATCACATGGTATTTTCTCAGAATGCTTCTGTCTAGTGTTTATGTGATGTTATTTCCTTTTCCACCGTGGGCCTCAAAGTGCTCCAAATAACCTCTTGCGGATTCGACCAAAAGAGTGTTTCAAAACTGCTCTGTCAAAACAAAGGTTTACCTCTGTGAGATGAATGCTCACATCACAGAGAAGTTTCTCAGAATGCCTCTATCTAGTTTTTATTTGAAGATATTTCCTTTCCCACCATAGGCCTCAAAGCTCTCCAAATATCCATTTGCAGATACTACAAAAGACTGTTTCCCAATTGTGCAATCAAAGGAAACGTTCAACTATGTGAGTTGAATGCACACATCACAACGAAGTTTCTCAGAATGCTTCTGTCTAGTTTTTATGTGAAGATATTTCTTTTTCCACTATATGCTTCAAAGCACTCCAAATATCCAATTGCAGATACTACCAAAAGACTGTTTCCAAACTGCTCAATCAAAAGAAATGTTCAACTCTGTGAGATGAATACACACGTCACAAAGAAGTTTTTCAGAATGCTTGTGTCTAGTTTTTAAGTGAAGATATTTCCTTTTCCATCCTAGGCCTCAATGCACTCCAAATATCCACTAGCAGATTCCACAAAAAGAGTGCTTCAAAACTGCTGAATCAAAAGAAAGTTTCAACTCCGTGAGATGAATGCACATATCGCAAAGAAGTTACACTGAATGCTTCTGTGTAGTTTTTATGTGAAGATATTTCCTTTTCCACTATAGGTCACAAAGCTGTCCAAATATCCACTTGCAGATTCTACAAAAACAGTGTCTCAACTGCTCAATAAAAAGAAAGTTTCAAATCTGTGAGATGAATGCACACATCACAAAGAAGTTTCTCTGAATCCTTCTGTCTAGTTTTTATGTGAAGATATTTCCTTTTAAACTGTAGGCCACAAAGCACTCCAAATATCCATTTGCAGATACTACAAAAAGACTGTTTTCAAACTGCTCAACAAAAGGAAAGGTTCAACTCTGTGAGTTGAACGCTCACATCAAAAAGAAGTTTCTCTGAATGCTTCTGTGTAGTTTTAATGTGAAGATGTTTCCTTTTCCACTATAGGCTGCAAAGCACTCCAAATAGCCACTTGCAGATTCTAGAAGAGTATATCAAAACTGCTCAATCAAATGAAAGGTTCAACTCTGTGCGTTGAATGCACACATCATGAAGAAGTTTCTCAGAATGCTTGTGTCTAGTTTTTATGCGAAGATATTTCCTTTTCCACCATAGGCCACATAGTGCTCCAAATATCCAATTGCAGATTTTGCAAAAGGAGTTGTTCAAAACTGCTCAATCAAAAGAAAGTTTCAGCTGTGTGAGATGAATGCAAACATCACAAGGAAGTTTCTCAGAAGGCTTCTGTCTAGTTTTTATGTGAAGATATTTCCTTCTCCACCATAGGCCTCAAAGCGCTCCAAATCAAGTTGCAGATTCTATAAAAAGAGTGTTTAAAAACTGCTCAATCAAAAGAAAAGTTCAACACTGTGATTTGAATGCACACATCAAAAAGTAGTTTCTATGGTTTTAGGTCTAACGTTTAAGTCTTTAATCCATCTTGAATTAATTTTTGTATAAGGTGTAAGGAAGGGATCCATTTTCAGCTTTCTACATATGGCTAGCCAGTTTTCCCAGCACCATTTATTAAGTAGGCAATCCTTTCAGCTTTGCTTGTTTTTCTCAGATTTGTCAATGATCAGATATTTGTAGATATGCAGTGTTATTTCTGAGGACTCTGTTCTGTTCCATTGATCTATATCCCTGTTTTAGTACCAGTACCATGCTGTTTTGGTTACTGTAGCCTTGTAGTATGAAGTCAGGTTGCATGATGCCTCCAGCTTTGTTCTTTTGGCTTAGGATTGACTTGGCGATGCAGGAACTTTTTGGATTCCATGTGAACTTTAAAGTAGATTTCTCCAATTCTGTGAAGAAAGTCATTGGTAGCTTGATGGGGATGGCATTGAATCTATAAATTTCCTTGGGCAATATGGCCATTTTCACGATATTGATTCTTCCTACCCATGAGCATGGAATGATATTCCATTTCTTTGTTTCCTCTTTTATTTCATTAAGCAGTGGTTTGTAGTTCTCCTTGAAGAGTTCCTTCATGTCCCTTTTAAGTTGGATTCCTATGTATTTTATTCTGTTTTAAGCAATTGTGAATGGGAATTCACTCATGATTTGGCTCTCTGTTTGTTTGTTATTGGTGTATAAGAATGCTTGTGATTTTTGTACATTGATTTTGTATCCTGAGACTTTGCTGAATTTGCTTGTCAGCTTAAGGAGATTTTGGGCTGTGAGAATGGGGTTTTCTAGATATACAATCATGTCTTCTGCAAACAGGGTAATTTGACTTCCTCTTTTCCTAATTGAATACCCTTTATTTCCTTCTCCTGCCTAATTGCCCTGGCCAGAACTTCCAACACTATGTTGAATAGGAGTGGTGAGAGAGGGCATCCATGTCTTGTGCCAGTATTCAAAGAGAATGCTTTCAGTTTTTGCCCATTCAGTATGATATTGGCTGTGGGTTTGTCATAGATAGCTCTTATTATTTTGAGATACGTCCCATCAATACCTAATTTATTGAAAGTTTTTAGCAGGAAGGGTTGTTGAATTTTGTCAAAGGCCTTTTCTGCATTTATTGAGATAATCACGTGGTTTTTGTCTTCGGTTCTGTTTATATGCTGAATTACATTTATTGATTTGTGTATATTGAACCAGCCTTGCATCCCAGGGATGAAGCCCACTTGATCAAGGTGGATAAGCTTTTTGATGTGTTGCTGGATTCTGTTTGCCAGTATTTTATTGAGGATTTCTGCATCAATGTTCATCTAGGATATTGGTCTAAAATTCTCTTATTTTGTTCTGTCTCTGCCAAGCTTTGTTATTAGGATGATGCTGGCCTCATAAAATGAGTTAGGGAGGATTTCCTCTTTTTCTATTGAATGGAATAGGTTCAGAAGGAATGGTACCAGTTCCTCCTTTTACCTCTGGTAGAATTCAGCTGTGAATCCAAACCATAAAAACCCTAGATGATAACCTAGGCATTACCATTCAGGATATAGGCATGGGCAGGGACTTCATGTCTAAAACACCAAAAGCAATGGCAACAAATGTCAAATTTGACAAATGGGATCTAACTAAACTAAATAGCTTCTACAGAGCAAAAGAAACTACCATTACAGTGAACTGGCAACCTACAAAATGGGAGATAATTTTCACAACATGCTCATCTGAGAAAGGGCTAATATCCAGAATCTACAATGAACTAAAACAAATTTACAAGATAAAAAGAAACAACCCCATCAAAAAGTGGTCAAAGGACATGAACAGACACTTCTCAAAAGAAGACATTTACGCAGCCAAAAAACGTGAAAAAATGCTCACCATCACTGGCCATCAGAGAAATGCAAATCAAAACCACAATGAGATACCATCTCACACCAGTTAGAATGGCATTCATTAAAAGGTCAGGAAACAACAGGTGCTGTAGAGGATGTGGAGAAATAGGAACACTTTTACACTGTTGGTGGGACTGTAAATGGATTCAACAATTGTGGAAGTCAGTGTGGCTATTCCTCAGGGATCTAGAACTAGAAATACCATTTGACCCAGCCATCCCATTACTGGGTATATATGCAAACGAATATAAATCATGCTGCTATAAAGACACATGCACACATATATGTTTATTGTGGAACTATTCACAATAGCAAAGACTTGGGACCAACTGAAATGTCCAACAGTAATAGACTGGATTAAGAAAATGTGGCATATATATACCATGGAATACTATGTAGCCATAAAAAATGACGAGTTCATGCCCTTTGCAGGGACATGGATGAAATTGGAAATCATAATTCTCAGTAAACTATTGAAAGGACAAAAAACCAAACACCGCATGTTCTCACTTATAGGTGGAAATTGAACAATGAGAACACAAGGACACAGGAAGGGGAACATCACACTCTGGGGACTGCTGCGCGGTGGAAGGAGGGTGGAGGGATAGCATTAGGAGATATACCTAATGCTGAATGAGGACTTAATGCGGGCAGCACACCAGCATGGCACATGTATACATATGTAACTAATCTGCACATTGTGCACATCTACCATAAATCTTAAAGTACAATAAAAAAAAGAAGTTTCTCAGAATGCATCTGTCTACTTTTTATGTGAAGACATTTCCTATTCCACCCAAGGCCTCAAAGCACTCCAAATATCCACATGCAGATCATAGAAAAAGAGTGTTTAAAAACTGCTCAATCAAAATAGAAGTTCAAATCTATGAGATGAATGCACACATCACAAAGAAGTTTCTCAGAATGCTTCTGTCTAGTTTTTATGTGAAGATATCTCCTTTTCCAATATAGGCCTCAAAGCGCTCCAAATATCCATTTGCAGATACTACAAAAAGATTGTTTCCAAACTGCTGAATTAAAAGAAATGCTCAACTCTGTGAGTTGAGTGCACATATACAAAGAAGTTTCTCAGAATGCTTCTGTCTAGTTTTTATGTGAAGATATTTCCTAGCCCAACAAAGATCTCATAGCATTCAAAATATCCAGTTGACGATTCTACAAAAAGAGTGTTTCAAAACTGCTCATTCAAAAGAAAGGTTCAACTCTGGAAGATGTATGCACACATCACAAAGAAGTTTCTCCAAATGGTTCTGTCTAGTTTTTATGTGAAGATACTTCCTTTTCCACCATAGGCCACAAAGTGCTCTGAATATCCACTTGCATTTTCCACAAAAAAAAGTGTTTCCATACTGCTCAATCAAAAGAAAATTTAAACTCCACAAGATTAAGGCACACATCACAAAGAAGTTTTTCAGAAAGCTTCTGTGTAGTTTTTATGTGAAGATATTTCCTTTTCCACAATAGGCCTCAAAGCACTTCAAATGTCCACTTGCGGATTCTACAAAAAAGTTTTTCAAAACTACTCAATCAAAAGAATGGTTCAACTCTCTGGGATGAATGAATGCATCACAAAGAAGTTTCTCTGAATGCTTCTGTGTAATTTTTATGTGAAGATATTTCCCTTTCCACCATAGGCCTCAAAGCGCTCAAAATATCCACTTGGAAGTTCTACAAAAAGAGTGTTTCAAAACTGCTTAATCAAATGAAAGTTACAACTCTGTGAGATGAATGCACACATCACAAGAAGTTTCTCAGAATGATTTTGTGTAGTTTTATTTGAAGACAAATCCTTTTCCACAGTATACCTCCAAGAGCTCCAAATATACACTTGGGGATTCTACAAAAAGAGCGTTTAAAAACTGCTCCACAAAAAGAAAGTTTCAACTCTGTGAGATGAATGCACACATCAAAAAGAAGTTTCTCAGAAAGCTTCTGTGTTGTTTTTATGTGAAGATATTTCCTTTTCCACCATAGGCTGCAAATGGCTCAAATATCCACTTGTAGATTTTGCAAAAAAAGAGTTTCAAAACTACACTATCAAAAGTTAGTTTCAACTTGTGAGTTGAATGCTCACATTACAAAGAAGATTCTCAGAATTCTTGCGTGTAGTTTTTTGTGAAGATATTTCCTTTTCCACAATAGGCCTCAATGTGCTCCAAATATTGACTCGCAGATTCTACAAAAAGAGTGTTTCAAAGCTGCTCAATCGAAAGAAAAGTTCCACTCTGTGAGATGAATGCACACATCACAAAGGAATTTCTTATAATGCTTCTGTGTAGTTTTCATGTGAAGATATTTCCTCTTCCACAATGGGCCTCAAAGAGCTCCAAATATCCACTTCTGGATTCTGCAAAATAATGTTTCAAAACTGCTCAATCAAATGAAAGGCTGAACTCCGTGAGATGAATGCCCACATCACAAAGATGTTTTTCAGAATGTTTCTGTAGAGTTTTCATTGGAAGATATTTCCTTTTCCACCATAGGCTGCAAAGGGTTCCAAATATCCACTTGCAGATTCTACAAAAAGAGAGTTTCAAAACTGCCCTGTCAAAAGATAAATTCAACTCTGTGAGTTGAATGCACACATCTCAAAACTGTTTCTCAGTATGCTTCTTTGTAGTTATTCTGTGAAGATATTTCCTTATCCATCATAAGCCTCAAAGAGCACCAAATATCCACTTGCAGATTCTACAGAAAGAGTCTTTCAAAACTGCTCAATCAAAAGAAAAGTTCAACTCTGTCAGATGAATGCACACATCACAAAGATGTCTCTCAGGATGCTTCTGTGTAGTTTTATGTGAATATATTTCCTTTTCCACAACAGGTATTTAAGCATTCCAAATATTCACTTGCAGATTCTACAAAAAGAGTGTTTATAAACTGCCTAATCAAAAGAAAAATTCAACTCTTGGAGATGAATGCACATATAAAAAGGGGTTTCTCAGAATGCTTCTGTGTTGCTTTTATGTAAGGAAATTTCCTTTTCCACCATAGGCTTCTAAGTGCTCCAAATATCCACCTGCAGATTCTACAAAAAGAGTGTTTCAAAACTGCTTAATCAAAAGAAAAGTTCAACTCTGTGAAATGAATGCACACATCACAAGGAAGTTACTCAGAATGTTTCTTTGTAGTTTTTATGTGAAGATATTTATTGTTCCACAATATTACTCAAAGCGCTTCAAATATCCACTTGCAGATACTAAAAAAAGAGTGTTACAAAACTGCTACATCAAAAGAAAAGATCAACTCTGTGAGAAGAATACACACATCACAAAGAAGTTTTTCAGAATGTTTCTGTGTAGTTTTTCTGTGAAGATATTTCTGTTTCCACCACAGGCCTCAAAGTGCTCCAAATATCTACTTGCAGATTATACAAAAACAGTGTTTCAAAACTGATCAATCAAAAGAAAACTTCAACTCTGTGGATGAATGCACACCTCACAAGGAAGTTTCTCAGAATGCTTCTGTGTAGTTTTTGTGTGAAGATATTTCCTTTTCCACAGTAGGCCTCAAAGCCCTTCAAATATCCACTTGCAGATTCTATAAAAAGGATGTTTCAAAACTGCTCAATCAAAACAAAGTTTCAACTCTGTGAGATGAATGCACACATCACAAAGAATTTTCTCAGAATGGCTCTCTGTAGTTTTTATTTGAAGATATTTCCTTTTCCACAATAGAACTCAAAGAACTCCAAATATACTTTTGTGGATCCTACATAAAGAGGGTTTCCAAATTCCTCAATCAAAGGAAACGTTCAACTCTGTGAGATGAATGTTGATATCATGAAGAAGTTTCTCAGAATGCTTCTGTGTAGTTTTTATGTGAAGATATTACCTTTTCACGTTAGGCCTCAAACTGCTCCAAATATCCTCTTGCAGATTCTACAAAGAGAGTGTTTCAAAACTTCTCAGTCGAAAGAAATGTTCAACCCTGTTAGATGAAGGCACACATCACACAGAAGTTTCTCAGAATGCTTCTGTGTAATTTTTATGTGAATACATTTCCTTTTCCCTATAGGCCTCAAATCCCCCCAAATATCCACTTGCACACTCTACATAGAGTGTTTCCAAAATGGTCAATCAAAAGGAAGGTTTAACTCAGTGAGATAAATGCACACATCACAAAGAAGTTTCTCAGAATGCTTCTGTGTAGTTTTTATGGAAGATAATTCCCTTCCAAAATAGGCCACAAGGGCTCTAGTTATCCACTTGCAGATTCTACAAAAAGAAAGATTCAAAGCTGCTCAATTAAAAGAAAGTTTCAGTTCTGTGTGATGAAGGCACACATCACAACAAGTTTCACAGAATGCTTCTGTGTAGTTTTCATGAGTAGATAATTCCTTTTCTACAATAGGCTTCAAAGCACTCCAAATATCCACTTGCAAACTCTACAAAAAGATTGTTTCAAAACTGCTCAATCAAAAGAAAGCTTTAACTCTGTGAGGCAAATGCACACATCACAAAGAAGTTTCTGAGAATGCTTCCATGTAGCTTTTATGGGAAGATATTTCCTTTTCCACTGTAGGCCTCAAATTGCTTAAAATATCCCCTTCCAGATTGTATAAAATGAGTGCTTCAAAACTGCTCAATCAAAAGAAAATTTCAACTCTCTGAGATGAATGTACACATCACAAAGGAGTTTCTCAGAATGCTTCTGTGTGGTTTTTATGTGAAGATATTTCAATTTCCGAAATAGTCCGCATAGGGCTCCAAATATCCTCTTGCAGATTCTACAAAAAGAGAGATTCAAAACTGCTTAATCAAAAGATAGGTTCAACAATGTGAGTTGATTGCACACATCACAAAGAAGTTTCTCAGAATCTTTCTGTGTAGTTTCTGTGTGAAGATATTTCCTTTTAGACAATAGGCATCAAAGTGCTCCAAGTATCCACTTGCACATTCTACAAAAAGAGTGTTTCCAAACTGCTGAATCAAAAGAAAGGTTCAACTCAGTGAGATTAATGCACACATAACAAAGAAGTTTCTCAGAATGCTTCTGTGTAGTTTTTATAGGAAGATATTTCCTTTTCGGCAATAGGCCTCAAAGAGCTGCAAATATCCACTGGCAGATTCTACAAAAAGAGTGTTTGAAAACTGCTCATCAAAAGAAAATTTGAACTCTGTGAGATGAAGGCATAGATCACAAAGGTGTTTCTCAGAATGCTTCTGTGTAGTTTTTAAATGAAGATATTTCCTTTTTCACCGTAGGTCACAAAGGTCTCCAAATATCCTCTTGCAGATTATACAAAAAACAGAGTTTCAAAACTGTTCATTCAAAAGATAGGTTCAACTCCATCAATTGAATGCGCCCATCACAAAGAAGTTTCTCTGAATGCTTCTGTGTAGCTTTTGTGTGAAGATATTTCCTTTTCCAACATAGGCCTCAAAGCGCTCCAAATATCCACGTGCGTATTCCCCAAAAAGAGTGTTTCCAAACTGCCCAATCAAAAGAAAGTTTCAATTCTGTGAGATTAGTGCACACATTGAAAATAAGTTTCTCAGAATGCTTCTGTACAGTTTTTATGTGAAAATATTTCCTTTCCCAAAACAGGCCACAAAGCGCTCCAAAAATTCACTTGCAGATTCTGCAAGAAGCGTGTTTCAAAACTGCTCAATCAAAAGAAAGATTGAACTCTGTGAGATGAATACACACATCATAAAGTAGTTTCTGAGAATGCTTCTGTGTAGTTTTTATGTGAAGATATTTCCTTTTCCACCATAGGCCGCAGAGCGCTCCAAATATCCAATTACAGATTCTACAAAAAGAGAGTTTCAAATCTGCTCTATGAAAAGATAAGTTCAACCCTGTGAGTTGAATTTACACATCACAGAGAAGTTTCTCAGTATGCTTCTGTGTAGTTTTTTGGGGAACTTATTTCCTTTTCCACAATAGGCTAGAAAGGGCTCCAAATATTCCCCTGCAGTTCTTCAAAAAGAGAGTTTCAAAACTGCTCTATCAAAAGATAGGTTCAACTCTGAGAGTTGAATGCACTCATCGAAAAGAAGTTTCTCAGAATGCTTCTGTGTAGTTTTTATGTGAAGATATTTCTTTTTCCAACATGGGCCTGATAGCACTCCAAATGTCCACTTGCAGATTCTACAAAAAGAGTGTTTCAAAACTGCTCAATCAAAATAAATGTTCAACTCTGTGAGATGAATGGACACATCACAAAGAAGTTTCTCAGAATGCTTCTGTGTAGTTTTTATGTGAAGATATTTCCTTTTCCATAATAGGCCTCCAAGCCCACCAAATATACATGTGAAAGTTTTCCAAAAACATTGTTTCAAAACAGCTCAGTTTAAAAAGTTCAACACTGTGAGATTAATGCACACATCATGAAGAAGTTTCTGAGAATGCTTCTGTATCGCTTTTAAGTAAAGATATTACCTTTTCAACCATAATCCTCAAAGCGCTTCAAATATCCACTTGCAGATTCTATAAAAATAGTGTTTCCAAACTGCTTATTCAAAAGAAAGGTTCAACTCTGTGATATGAATGCACACGCCACAAAGAAGTTTCTCAGAATGCTTCTGTGTATTTTCTTTGTGAAAATATTTCCTTTTCCAAAATAGGCTGCAAAGGGCTCCAAATATCCTCCTGCAGATTCTACAAAAAGAGAGATTCAAAACAGCTGAATCAAAAGGTAGGTTCAACTCCGTGATATGAATGCATACATCATAAAAGTGTTTCTAAGCATGCTTCTGTGTAGTGTTTATGTGAATATATTTCTTTTTTCATCATAGCCCACAAAGCGTTCCAAATATGCACTTGTAGATTCTACAACAAGAGTGTTTCAAAGCTGCTCAATCAAAAGAAAGGTTCAACTGTGTGAGATGAATGCACAGATCACAAAGAAGTTTCTCAGAATGCTTCTGTGTAGTTTTTATGTGAAGATATTTCCTTTTCTACAATAGGTCTAAAAGCACTCCAAATATGCACATGCACATTCTACAAAAAGAATGTTTCAAAACTGCTGAGTCAAAAGAAAGGTTCAACTCTGTGAGATGAATGCACACATCACAAAGAAGTTTCTCAGAATGCTTCTGTGTAGTTTTTATGTGAAGATATTTCCCTTTCCAAAATAGGCTGCAAAGGACACCAAATATCTACTTGCAGATCCTACAAAAAGAGTGATTCAAAACTGCTCAATCGAAAGATAGTTTCAACTATTTGAGTTGAATGCAAACATCACAAAAAAGTTTCTGAGAATGCTACTGTGTAGTTTTTATGTGAAGACATTTCCGTTTCTACTATAGGACTCAAAGCACTTCAAATATCCACTTGCAGATTCTACAGAAAGAGTGTTTCCAAACTGCTCAATCAAAAGAAAGGTTCAGCTCTGTAAGATGAATGCACACATCACAAAGAACTTTCTCAGAATGCTTCTGTGTAGTTTTTATGTAAAGATATCTCCTTTTCCACAATAGGCCACAAAGGGCTCCAAATATCCACATGCAGATCCTACAAAAAGACAGTTTCAAAACTGTTCAATCAGAAGAAAGTTTCAAAAAGAAGTTTCTCAGAATATTTCTGTGTTGTTTTTATTTAAAGATATTTCCTTTTCCACCATAGGCTGCAAAGGGCTTCAAATATCCACATACAGATCCTGCAAAAAGAGAGATTCAAAACTTCTCTATCAAAAGATAGGTTCAACTCTATGAGTTGAATGCAAATATACCAAAGAAGTTTCTCAGAATGCTTCTGTGTAGTTTTTATATGAAGATATTTGTTTTTCCACAGTAGTCCACAAAGGGCTCAAAATATCCACATGTAGATTCTGCAAAAAGAGAGATTCAAAACAGCTCAATCAAAAGATAGGATCAACTCTGAGAGATGAATGCACACATCACAAAGAAGTTTCTCAGAATGTTTCTGTGTAGTTCTTCTTTGAAGGTACTTCCTTTTCCACCATAGGTCAAAAGGGGCTCCAAATATCCATATGCACATTCTGCAAAAAGGGAGATTCAAAACTGCTCAATCAAAAGATAGGTTCAGCTCTGTGAGTTGAATGCACACATCACAAAGAAGTTTCTCAGAATACTTCTGTGTAGTTTTTATGTGAACGTATTTGATTTTCCACATTAGGCATCCCAGCACTCCAAATATCCACTTGCAGATTCTACAAAGAGAGATTCAAAAGTGCTCAATGAGAAGATAAGTTCAAGTCTGAGAGTTGAATGCACACTTCACATAAAGTTTCTCAGAATGCTTCAGTGTAGTTTTTACGTGAAGATATTTCCTTTTCCACAATAGGCCTCAAAGCTCTCCAAACAGCCACGTGCAGATTCTGAAAAAAGAGAGATTCAATACTGCTCAACTGCTCAATCAAAAGATAGGTTCAACTCTGTGAGTTCAGTGCACACATCCCAAAGTAGTTTCTCAGAATGCTTCTGTGTAGATTTTATGAGAACATATTTCATTTTCCTCAGTAGGCTTCACAGCACTCCAAATATCCACTTGCAGAGTCTACAAAAAGAGAGATTCTAAACAGTAAAATCAAAAGATAGGTTCAACTCTGTGACTTGAATGTGTACATCACGAAGATGTTGCTGAGAATGCTTCTGAGTAGTTTTTATCGGAAGATATGTCCTTTTACACCATAGGGTGCAAAGGGCTCCAAATATCCACTTGTAGATTGTATAAAAAGAGTGTTTCAAAACTGCTCAATGAAAAGATAAGTTCAACTTTGTGAGTTGAATGTAGACATCAAAGGAGATTCTCATAATGATTCTGTATAGTTTTTATGAGAACATATTTAATTTTCCACAGTAGGCCTCACAGCACTCCAAATATCCACTTGCAGATTCTAAAAAAGAGAGATTCTAAACTGCTCAATCAAAAGATAGGTTCAACCCTTTGAGTTGAATGCACACATCACAAAGAAGTTTCTCAGAATGCTTCTGTGTAGTCGTTAGGTGAACATATTTGATTTTCCACAGTAGACCTCACAGCACTCCAAATATCCACTTGCAGATACTACAAAAAGAGAGATTAAAAACTGCCCCATCAAAAGATAGGTTCAACACAGTGAGTTGAATGCACACATCACGAAGAAGTTTCTGAGAATGCTCCTGTGTAATTTTTATTTGAAGATATTTCCTTTTCCACCATAGGCCTCAAAGGGCTCCAAATATCCACTTGCAGATTCTCCAAAAAGAGAGATTCAAAACTGCTCATTCAAAAGATAGGTTCAACTCTGTTAGTTGAAAGCATACATCACAAAGAAGTTTCTCTTAATGCTTCTGTGTAGTTTTTATTTGAAGATATTTCCTTTTCCACCATAGGGCGTAAATGGCTCCAAATATCCACTTGCAGATTCTACAAAAAGAGAAATCCAAAACTGCTCAATGAGAAGACAATTTCAATTCCGTGAGTTAAATGCACACGTCACAAAGAAGTTTCTCAGAATGCTTCTGTGTAGTTTTTGTGTGAAGATATTTCCTTTTTCCACAATAGGCCTCAAAGCTCTCCAAGCATCCACTTGAAGATTCTGAAAATGAGAGATTCAAAACTGCTCAATCAAAAGATAGGTTCAACTCTGTGAGTTCAATGCACATCTCACAAATAAGTTTCTCAGAATGCTTCTGTGTAGTTTTTATTTGAAGATATTCCCTTTTCCACAATAGGCCTCCAAGATCTCTGAACATCCACTTGTAATTTCTACAAAAAGAGAGATTCAAAACTGCTCAATCAAAAGATTGGTTCATCTCTGTGTGTTCAATGCACACATCACAAAGAATTTTGTCAGAATTCTTCTCTGTAGTTTTTATGTGAACATATTTGATTTTCCAGTTAGCCTCACAGTGCTCCAAATATCCACTTGCAAATTCTACAAAAAGAGAGACTCAAAACTGCTCAATCAAAAGATAGATTCAACACTCTTTGTTGAATGCACACATAATGAAGAAGTTTTTGAGAAAGCTTCTGTTAATTTTGTTATTTGAAGATATTTCCTTTTCCACCATGGGCAAAAAGCACACAAAATACCACTTGCAGGTTCTATAAAAAGTGTGAACTGAAGATAGCCGAATAGGAAAAGCTCTGGTCTAAAGCTCCCAGCATGAGCTATGCAAAAGACAGGTGATTTCTGCATTTCCATCTGAGGTACCAGGTTCATCTCACTAGGAGTTCCAGACAGTGGCCGCAGGTCAGTGGATGCGCTCACCGTGCGTGAACTGAAGAAGGGCGAGGCATTGCCTCACTCAGGAAGTACAAGGGGTCAGGGAGTTCCCTTTCCTACTCGAAGAAAGGGGTGACAGAGGGCACCTGGAAAATCGGGTCACTCCAACCCGAATACTGTGCTTTTCTGAAGGGCTTAAAAAACGGTGCACCAGGAGATTGTATCCTGCACCTGGCTCAGAGGGTCCTACACCTGCGGAGTCTCACTGATTGCTAGTACAGCAGTCTGAGATCAAACTGCAAGGCGGCAGCGAGGCTGAGGGAGGGGCGCCCGCCATTGCCCAGGCTTGCTTAGGTAAATAAAGCAGCTGAGAAGCTCGAACTAGGTGGAGCCCACCACAGCTCAAGGAGGCCTGCCTGCCTCTGTAGGCTCCACCTCTGGGGGCAGGGCACAGACTAACAAAAAGAGAGCAGTAACCTCTGCAGACTTAAATGTCCCTGTCTGACAGCTTTGAAGAGAGCAGTTGCTCTCCCAGCATGCAGCTGGACATCTGACAATTGGCAGACTACCTCCTCAAGTGGGTCCCTGACCCCTGACACCCGAGCAGCCTAAGAGGGAGGCACCCCCCTGTAGGGGCAGACTGACACCTCACACGGCCGGCTGGGTACTCCAACAGACCTGCAGCTGAGGGTCCTGTTGGTTAGTAGGAAAACTAAAAAAATGAAAGGACATCCACACCAAAAACCCATCTGTACATCACCATCATCAAAGACCAAAATTAGAAAAAAACAAAAAGATGGGGAAAAGCAGAGCAGAAAAACTGGAAACTCTAAAAAGCACAGCACCTCTCCTCCTCCAAAGGAACGCAGTTCCTCACCAGCAACGGATAAAAGCTGGATGGAGAATGACCTTGATGAGCTGAGAGAAGAAGGCTTCAGATAATCAAATTACTCTGAGCTATGGGAGGATATTCAAACCAAAGGCAAAGAAGATGAAAACTGAAAAAAATTTAGAAGAATGTATAACTAGAATAACCAATACAGAGAAGTGATTAAAGGAGCTGATGGAGCTGAAAACCAAGGCTTGAGAACTACGTGAAGAATGCAGAAGCCTCAGAAGCCGATGTGATCAAATGGAAGAAAGGATATCAGTGATGGAAGATGAAATTAATGAAATGAAGCAAGAAGGGAAGTTTAGAGAAAAAAGAATAAAAAGAAACGAGCAAAGCCTCCAAGAAATATGGGACTCTGTGAAAAGACCTAATCTATGTCTGATTGGTGTACCTGAAAGTGACGGGGAGAATGGAAACAAGTTGGAAAACACTCTGCAGGATATTATCCAGGAGAACTTCCACAATCTAGCAAGGCAGGCCAACATTCAGATGCAGGAAATATGGAGAATGCCACAAAG
Organism: Pongo abelii; assembly: GCF_028885655.2. Taxonomy (NCBI): domain Eukaryota; kingdom Metazoa; phylum Chordata; class Mammalia; order Primates; family Hominidae; genus Pongo; species Pongo abelii. Next base: position 12,868,783 of record NC_071999.2, read on the forward strand.
ATACTCCTCGAGAAGAGCAACTCCAAGACACATAACTGTCAGATTCACCAAAGTTGAAATGGAGGAAAAAACGTTAAGGGCAGCCAGAGAGAAAGGTCGGGTTACCGTAAAAGGGAAGCCCATCAGACTAACAGTGGATCTCTCAGCAGAAATTCTATAAGCCAGAAGAGAGTAGGGGCCAATATTCAACATTCTTAAAGAAAAGAATTTTCAACCCAGAATTTAATATCCAGCCAAGCTAAGATTCATAAGTGAAGGAGAAATAAAATACTTTACAGACAAGCAAATGCTGAGAGATTTTGTCACCACCAGGCCTGTCCTAATAGAGCTCCTGAAGGAAGCGCTAAACATGGAAAGGCACAACCGGTCCCAGCTGCTGCAAAATCATGCCAAAATGTAAAGACCATGGAGACTAGGAAGAGACTGCATCAACTATCACACAAAATAACCAGCTAACATCATAATGATAGGATCAAATTCATACATAACAATATTAACTTTAAATGTAAATGGACTAAATGCTCCAATTAAAAGACACAGACTGGCAAATTGGAGAAAGATTCAAGACCCATCAGTGTGCTGTATTCAGGAAACCCATCTCACGTGCAGAGACACACATAGCCTCAAAATAAAAGGATGCAGGAAGATCTACCAAGCAAATGGAAAACAAAAAAGGCATGGGTTGCAATCCTAGTCTCTGATAAAACAGACTTTAAACCAACAAAGATCAAAAGAGACAAAGAAGGCCATTACATAATGGTAAAGGGATCAATTCAACAAGAAGGGCTAACTATCCTAAATATATATGCACCCAATACAGGAGCACCAAGAATCATAAAGCAAGTCCTGAGTGACCTACAAAGAGACTTAGAGTCCCACACATTAATAAAGGGAGACTTTAACACTCCACTGTCAACATTAGACAGATCAATGGGACAGAAAGTCAACAAGGACACCCAGGAATTGAACTCAGCTCTGCACCAAGAGGACCTAATAGACATCTACAGAACTCTCCACCCCAAATCAACAGAATATACATTTTTTTCAGCAACACACTGCACCTATTCCAAAATTGACAACATAGTTGGAAGTAAAGCTCTCCTTAGTAAATGTAAAAGAACAGAAATTATAACAAACTATCTCTCAGTTCACAGTGCAATCAAGCTAGAACTCAGGATTAAGAATCTCACTCAAAACCGCTCAACTACATGGAAACTGAACAACCTGCTCCTGAATGACTACTGGATACATAACAAAATGAAGGCAGAAATAAAGATGCTCTTTGAAACCAACGAGAACCAAGACACAACATACCAGAATCTCTGGGATTCATTCAAAGCAGTGTGTAGAGGGGAATTTATAGCACTAAATGCCCACAACAGAAAGCAGGAAAGATCCAAAATTGACACTCTAACATCATAATTAAAAGAACTAGAAAAGCAAGAGCAAACACATTCAAAAGCTAGCAGAAGTCAAGAAATAACTAAAATCAGAGCAGAACTGAAGGTAATAGAGACACAAAAAACCCTTCAAAAAATTAATGAATCCAGGAGCTGGTTTCTTGAAAGGATCAACAAAATTGAAAGACCACTAGCAAGATTAATAAAGAAAAAAAGAGAGAAGAATCAAATAGATGCAATAAAAAATGATAAAGGGGATATCACCACCGATCCCTCAGAAATACAAACTACCATCAGAGAATACTACAAACACATCTATGCAAATAAACTAGAAAATCTAGAAGAAATGGATAAATTCCATGACACATACACTCTCCCAAGACTAAACAAGGAAGAAAATGAATCTCTGAATAGACCAATAACAGGAGCTGAAATTGTGGCAATAATCAATAGCTTACCAACCAAAAAAAGTCAAGGACCAGATGGATTCACAGCCGATTTCTACCAGAGGTACAAGGAAGAGCTGGTACTATTCCTTCTGAAACTATTCCAATCAATAGTAAAAGAGGGAATCCTCCCTAACTCATTGTATGAGGCCAGCATCATCCTGATATCAAAGCCGGGCAAAGACACAACCAAAAAAGAGAATTTTAGACCAATGTCCTGGATGAACATTGACGCAAAAATCCTCAATAAAATACTGGCAAATCGAATCCAGCAGCACATCAAAAAGCTTATCCACCATGATTAAGTGGGCTTCATCACTGGGATGCAGGGCTGTTTCAATATACCCAAATCAATAAATGTAATCCAGTATATAATCAGAACCACAGACAAAAACCACATGATTATCTCAATAGATGCAGAAAAAGCCTTTGACAAAATTCAGCAACACTTCATGCTAAAAACTCTCAATAAATTAGGTATTGTTGGGGCGTATCTCAAAATAATAAGAGCTATCTATGACAAACCCACAGCCAATATCATACTGAATGGGCAAAAACTGAAAGCATTCTCTTTGAAAACTGGCACAAGACAGGGATGTCCTCTCTCACCACTCCTATTCAACATAGTGTTGGAAGTTCTGGCCAGAGCAATTAGGCAGGAGAAGGAAATAAAGTGTATTCAATTAGGAAAAGAGGAAGTCAAATTGTCCCTGTTTGCAGACGACATGATTGTATATCTAGAAAACCCCATTGTCTCAGCCCAAAATCTCCTTAAGCTGATAAGCAATTTCAGCAAAGTCTCAGGATACAAAATCAATGTACAAAAATCACAAGCATTCTTACACACCAACAACAGACAAACAGAGAGCCAAATCATGAGTGAACTCCCATTCACAATTGCTTCAAAGGGAATAAAATACCTAGGAATCCATCTTACAAGGGAAGTGAAGGACCTCTTCAAGGAGAACTACAAACCACTACTCAAGGAAATAAAAAAGGATACAAATAAATGGAAGAACATTCCATGCTCATGGGTGGGAAGAATCAATATCCTGAAAATGGCCATACTGCCCAAGGCACTTTACAGATTCAATGCCATCCCCATCAAGCTACCAATGACTTTCTTCACAGAATTGGAAAAAACTACTTCAAAGTTCCTATGGAACCAAAAAAGAGCCACATCACCAAGTCAATCCTAAGCCAAAAGAACAAAGCTGGAGGCATCACACTACCTGACTTCAAACTATACTACAAGTCTACAGTTACCAAAAGAACATGGTACTGGTACGACAACAGAGATATAGATCAATGGAACAGAACAGAGCCCTCAGAAATAATGCCGCATATCTACAACTATCTGATCTTTGACAAACCTGAGAAAAACAAGCAACGGGGAAAGGATTCCCTATTTAATAAATGGTGCTGGGAAACTGGCTAGCCATATGTAGAAAGCTGAAACTGGATCCCTTCCTTACACTTTATACAAAAATCAATTCAAGATGGATTAAAGACTTAAATATTAGACCTAAAACCATAAAAACCCTAGAAGAAAACCTAGGCATTACCAATCAGGACATAGGCATGGGCAAGGGCTTCATATCTAAAACACCAAAAGCAATGGCAAAAAAAGCAAAAATTGACAAATTGGATCTAATTAAACTAAAGAGCTTCTGCACAGCAAAAGAAACTACCATCAGAGTGAACAGGCAACCTAGAAAATGGGAGAAAATTTTCGCAACTTACTCATCTGCCAAAGGGCTAATATCCAGAATCTACAATGAACTCCAACAAATTTACAAGAAAAAAACAAACAACCCCATCAAAAAGTGGGCAAAGGACATGAACAGACACTTCTCAAAAGAAGACATGTATGCAGTCAAAAAACACATGAAAAAATGTTCACCATCACTGGCCATCAGAGAAATGCAAATCAAAACCACAATGAGATACCATCTCACACCAGTTAGAATGGCAATCCTTAAAAAGTCAGGAAACAACAGGTGCTGGAGAGGATGTGGAGAAATAGGAACACTTTTACACAGTTGGTGGGACTCTAAACTAGTTCAACCATTGTGGAAGTCAGTGTGGCAATTCCTCAGGGATCTAGAACTAGAAATTCCATTTGACCCAGCCACCCCATTACTGGGTATATACCCAAAGTACTATATATCATGCTGCTATAAAGACACATGCACACGTAAGCAACCCAAATGTCCAACAATGATTGACTGGATTAAGAAAATGTGGCACATATACACCACGGAATCCTATACAGCCATATACAATGATGAGTTCATGTCCTTTGTAGGAACATGGATGAAATTGGAAATCATCATTCTCAGTAAACTATCGCAAGAACCGAAAACCAATCACTGCATATTCTCACTCATAGGTGGGAATTGAACAATGAGAACACACGGATACAGGAAGGGGATCATCACACTCTGGGGACTGTTGTGGTGTGGGGGGAGGGGAGAGGGACAGCATTGGGAGATATACCTAATGCTAGGTGAGTAGTTAGTGGGTGCAGCGCACCAGCATGGCACATGTATACATATTTAACTAACCTGCACATTGTGCACATGTACACTAAAACCTAAAGTATAATAATAATAAATTAATTAATTAAAAAAAGTGTGAAGTGCTGAATCATGAGATAGCTTCAAACTTGTGAGATGAATGCACACATCACAAAGAAGTTTCTCACAATGTTTCTGTGTAGTTTTTTTTTGAAGATATTTCCTTTTCCAGCGTAGGCCACAAAGGGCTCCCAATATCCACTAGCAGATTCTGCAAAAAGAGAGACTCAAAACTGCTCAATCAAAAGATAGGTTCAACACTGTGAGTTGAATTCACACATCCCAAAGGAGTTTCTCAGAATTCTTCTGTGTAATTTTTATGCGAAGGTATTTGGTTTTCCACCGTAGGCCTCAAAGGGCTCTAAATAGCCACCTGCAGATTCTAAAAAAAGAGAGATTCAAAACTGCTCAATCACAAGATAGTTTCAACGCTTTGAGTTGAATGCATACATCACAAAGATGTTTCTCTGAATGCTTCTATGTTGCTTTTATTGGAAGATATATTTTTTCTATCCACTTGCAGATTCTACAAACAGGGAGATTCAAATCAGCTCAATGAGAAGATAAGTTCAACACTGAGTTTTGAATTCACACCTCACAAAGAAGTTTCTCAGAATACTTCTGTTTAGTATTTAAGTGAAGATATTTCCTTTTCCACAATAGGCCTCGAAGCTCTCCAAACATCCACTTGCTGATTCTGCAAAAAGAGATTGAAAACTGTTCAATAAAATGTTAGGTTCAATTCAGTGAGTTTAATGCAAACATCACAAAGGAGTTTTTCAGAATGCTTCTGTGTACTTTTTCTGTGAACATATTTGATTTTCCTCAGAAGGCCTCACAGCACTCCAAATATCCACTTGTAGATTCTACGAAAAGAGAGATTCAAAACAACTTAATCAAAAATTAGGTTCAACTCTGTGAGTTGAACGCACACATCAGGAAGAAGTTTCTGAGAATGCTTCTGTGTAGGTTTTATTTAAAGATATTTCCTTTTCCACCACAGAGTGCAAAGGGCTCCAAATATACACTTGCAGATTCTACAAAAAGAGAGATTCTAACCTGCTCAATCAAATGATATTTTCAACTCTGTGAGTTGAATGCACACATCACAAAACCTTTCTCAGAAGTCTTCTAAGTAATTTTTATGTGAAGATATTGCCTTTTCCACAATAGGCCTCAAAGGGCTGCAATTATCTACTTGCAGATTCTACAAAAAGGATGTTTCAATACTGCTCAATCAAAACAAACTTTCAACTCTGTGAGATAAATGTATACATCATATAGTAGTTTCTCAGAATGCTTCTATCTGGTTTTTATGGGAAGATATTCCCTTTTCCACAACAGGCCTCAAATAGCTGCAAATATCCACTTGCAGTTTCTACAAAAAGAGAGTTTCAAAACTGCTCAATCGAAAGAAAAGTTCAGCTCTGTGAGATGAATGCACACATCACAAAGAAGTTTCTCAGAATGATTCTGTGTAGTTTTTATCTGAAGATATTTGCTTTTCCACAGTAGGCCTCAAAGTGCTCCAAATATCCACTTGCAGATTATACAAAAAGATTGTTTCAAAACTGCTCAATCAGAAGATAGGTTCAACCCTGTGAGATGATGGCACACATCCCAAAGAAGTTTCTCAGAATGTTTCTGTGTAGTTTTTATTTGAAGATATTTCCTTTTCAACCACAGGCCGCAATGGGCTCCAAATATCCACTTGCAGATTCTGCAAAAAGAGAGATTCAAAACTGCTCAATCAAAAGATAAGTTGAACCCTATGAGATGAATGCACACATGCCAAAGAAATTTCTCAGAATTCTTCTGTGTAGTTTTTATGTGAAGATATTTGGTTTTCCACAGTAGGCCTCAAAGGGCTCCAAATATCCACCTGCAGATTCTGCAAAAAGAGTTTCTAAACTACTCAATCAAAAGAAAGGTTCAACTCTGTGAGTTGAATGCACACATCAGAAAGAAGTTTCTCAGAATGCTTCTGTCTACTTTTTATGTGAAGATATTTCCTTTTCCACAATAGGTCAAAAAGGGCTCTAATTATCCACTTGCAGATTCTACAAAAAGAGTGTATCAAAACTGCTCAATCAAAAGAAAAGTTCAACTCTGAGATGAATGCACACATCACAAAGGAGTTTCTCAGAATGCTTCTGTGTAGTTTTTATCTGAAGATACTGGCTTTTCCATGGTAGGCCTCAAAGCACTCCAAATATCCCCTTGCAGATACTACAAAAAAAGTGTTTGAAAACTGATCAATCATAAGATATGTTCAACCCTGTGAGATGAATGCACATATCAGGAAGTAGTTTCTCAGAATGTTTCTGTGTAGTTTTTATTTGAAGATATTTCCTTTTCCACCATTGGCTGCAAAGGGCTCCAAATATCCACTTGCATATTCTGCAAAAAGAGAGATTCAAAACTGCTCCATGAAAGAAAGTTTAAAATCTGGGAGTTGAATGCACACATCTCAAAATAGTTTCTCAGAATGCTTCTGTGTAGTATTCATGTGAAGATGTTTGCTTTTCCACCATTGGCCTCAAAGTGCTCCAAATATCCAACTGCAAATTCTGCAAAAAGGGAGATTCAAAACTCATCAATCAAAAGATAAGTTCATTTCTGTGAGATGAATGCATACATCACAAAGAAGTTTCTCTGAATACTTCTGTGTCAATTTTATTTGAAGATATTACCTTTTCCACCATAGGGCGCAAAGGGCTCCAAATATCCACTTGTAGATTCTACAAAAAGAGAGATTCGAAACTGCTCAATGAGAAGATAAGTTCAACTCTGTGAGCTGAATGCACACATCACAAAGAGCTTTCTTAGAATGCTTCTGTATTGTTTTTATGTGAAGATACAGCTTTTTCCACAATAGGCCTCATAGCTCTCCAAACATCCACTTGCAGATTCTGCAAAAAGAGAGATTCAAAACTGCTCAATCAAAAGAAAATTTCAGCTCTGTGAGTTGAATGCACACATCACAAACAGGTTTCTCAGAATGCTTCTGTGTAGTTTTTATGTGAGCATATTTGATTTTCTACAGTGGGCCTCACAACGCTCCAAATATCCACTTGCAGATTCTACAAAAAGAGAGATTCAAAACTGCTCAATCAAAACATAGATTCAACTCTGTGAGTTGAATCTACACATCACAAAGAAGTTTCTCAGAATGCTTCTGAGTAGTTTTTATATGAAGATATTTCCTTTTCTGCAATAGGCTTCAAAGGTCTCCAATTATCCACTTGCAGATTCTACAAAAAGAGTGTTTCAAAACTGCTAAATCAAAAGAAAGGTTCAACTCTGTGAAACGAAAGCACACATCACAAGGAAGTTTCTCTGTATGCTTCTGTGTAGCTTTTATTTGAAGATATTTCCTTTTCCACCACAGGGTGCAAAGGGCTCCAAATATCCACTTGCATATTCCACAAAAAGAGAGACTCAAAACTGCTCAATGAGAAGATAAGTTTAACTCTGTGAGTTGAATGGACACCTCACAAAGGAGTTTCTCAGAATGCTTCCATGTAGTTTTTTTGTGAAGATATATCCTTTTACACAATAGGCCTCAAAGATCCCCAAACATCCACTTGCAGATTCTGCAAAAGGAGAGATTCAAAACTGCTCAATCAAACGATAGGTTCAACACTTTGAGATGAATGAACACATCAGAAAATGTTTCTCAGAATGCTGCTGTGTAGCTTTTCTGTGAACATGTTTGATTTTCCAAAGCAGGCCTCACAACGCTCCAAATATCCACTTGCAGATTCTACAAATAGAGCGATTTGAAACTGCTCAATGTGAAGATAAGTTCAACTCTGTGAGTTGAATGCACGCCTCACAAAGAAGTTTCTTAGAATGCTTCTTTTTAGTTTGTATGTGAAGATATTTCCTTTTCAACAATTGGCCTCAAAGCTCTCCATACATCCACTTGCAGATTCTGCAAAAAGAGAGATTAAAAACTGCTCAATCAAAAGATAGGTTCGACTCTGTGAGTTGAATGCACACATCACAAAGGAGTTTATCAGAATGATTCTGTGTAATTTTTATGTGAATACATTTGATTTTCCCTAGAAGCCCTCACAGCACTCCAAATATCCACTTGCAGACTCCACAAAAAGAATGTTTCAAAACTGCTCAATCATAAGATAGGTTCAACCTTGTGAGATGAATACACATCACAAAGAAGTTTCTCAGAATGCTTTTGAGTAGTTCTTATTTGAAGAAATTTCCTGTTCCACAATAGGCTGCAAAGGGCTCCAAATATCCACATGCAGATCCTGCAAAAAGAGAGATTCAAAACTGCTCAATCAAAAGATAAGTTCAACTCTGTAAGTTGAGTGCTCACATCCCAAAGAAGTTTCCCAGAATGCTTCTGTGTAGTTTTTATGTGAAGATATTTCCATTTCCACAATAGGCCTCAAAACTCTCCAAACATCCACTTGTTGATTTTGCAAAAAGAGAGATTCAAAACAGCTCATTCAAAAGAGAGGTTCAAATGTGTGAATTGAATGCACACATCACAGAGAAGTTTCTCAGAATGCTTCTGTGTGGTTTTTAGCTGAAGATATTTGCCTTTCCATGGTAGGCCTGAAAGCGATCCAAATATCCACTTGCAGATTCCACAAAAAGAGTGTTTCAAAACTGCTCAATCATGAAATAGGTTCAACCTTGTGAGATGAATGCACACATTACAAATAAGTTTCTCTGACTGCTTCTGTGTAGTTTTTATGTGAAGATATTTCCTTTTCCACAATAGGCCTCAAAGGGCTCCAAATATCCACTTGTAGATTCTAAAAATGAGTGATTCAAAACTGCTCAATCAAAAGATATGTTGAACTCTGTCAGTTGAATGCATACATCACAAATAAGTTTCTCAGAACGCTTCTGAGTAGTTTTTATGGTAAGATATTTCCTTTTCCACAATAGGACTCAAAGGGCTCCAATTATCCACTTGCAAATACTAGAAAAAGAGTGTTTAAAAACGGCCCAATAAAAAGAAAGTTTCAACTCTCTGAGATGAATGCACACATCAATGAGAAGTTTCTCAGAATGCTTCTGTGTAGTTTTTATGTGAAAATATTTCCTTTTCCACAATAGTCCTCAATAGGCTCCAAATATCCACTTGCAGATTTTACTAAAACAGTGTTTCAAAACTGTTCAATCAAAAGAAAGTTTCAATTCTGTGAAATGAATGCACGCATCACAAAGAGTTTTCCAGAATGCTTCTGTGTAGTTTTTATCTGAAGATATTTGCTTTTCCACAGTAAGCCTCAAAGCGTTAAGAATATCAACTTGCAGATTTTACAAAAAGAGTGTTTCAAAACTGCTCAATCGTAAGATAGGTTCAACCCTGTGAGATGAATGCACACATCACAAAGAAGTTTCTGAGACTATTTCTTTGTAGTTTTTATTTGAAGATATTTCCTTTTCCACCTTAGGCTGCAAAGGGCTCCAAATACCCACTAACAGATTCTGCAAAAAGAGAGATTAAAAACTGCTCAATCAAAGCATAGATTCAACTCTGTGATTTGAATGCAGACATCCTAAAGAAGATTCTCAGAATGTTTCTGGTTAGTTTTAATTTGAAATATTTGCTTTTCCGCAGTAAAGCTCAAAGGGCTCAAATTATCCACTTGCAGATTCTGCAAAAAGAGTGTTTCAAAACTGCTCAATCAAAATAAATTCTCAGCTCTGTGAGAAGAGTGCACACATCACAAAGAAGTTTCTCAGAATGCTTCTGTGTAGTTTTTATGAGAAGATATTTCCTTTTCCATAATAGGCTTCAAAGCTCTGCAAACATCCCCTTGCAGATTCTTCAGATTCTTCAAAAAGAGAGATTCAAAACTGCTCAATCAAAAGATGGCTCAATCCTGTGAGTTGAATGCAGACATCACAAAGAAGTTTCTCAGAATGCTTCTGTGAAGTTTCTATGTGAACATATTTGATTTTCCACTGTAGGCCTCACAGAGGTCCAAATATCCACTTGCAGTTTCTACAGTAAGAGAGATTCAAAACTGGTCAATCAAAAGATAGGTTCAACTCTGTGAGTTGTATTCACACATCAAGAAAAAGTTTCTGAAAATGCTTCTGTGTACTTTTTATTTGAAGATATTTCCTTTCCCACCATAGGGCACAAAGGAATCCAAATACGCACTTGCAGATTCTATAAAAAGTGAGATTCAAAACTGTTCAATCAAAAGATAGGTTCCACTCTGTGAGTTGAATGCACACACCACGAAAAAGTTTCTGGGTTTATTTGGAGATATTTCCTTTTCCACCATAGGGCGCAAAGGGCTCCAATTATCCACTTGTAGATTCTACAAAAAGAGTGTTTCAAAACAGCTGAATCAAAAGGAATGTTCAACTCTGTGAGATGAATGCACACATCACAAATAAGTTTCTCTGACTGCTTCTGTATAGTTTTTATGTGAATATATTTCCTTTTCCACAATAGACCTCAAAGGGCTCCAAATATCCCCTTGCAGATTCTACAAAAATAGTGTTTCAAAACTCCTCAATCGAAAGAAAAGTTCAAATTTGTGAGATGAATGTACACATCACAAAGTAGTTTCTCAGAATGCTTCTGTGTAGTTTTTATCTGAAGATATTGGCTTTTCCAAGGTAGGCCTGAAAGCGCACCTAATATCCACTCGCAGATTCTGTAAAAGGAGTGTTTCAAAACTCCTCAATCATAAGATAGGTTGAACCCTATCAGACGAATGCACACATCACAAAGAAGGTTCTCTGAATGTTTCTGTGTAGTTTTTAATTGAAGATATTTTCTTTTCCACCATGGGACCCAATGGACTCCAAATATCCTCTTCCAGATTCTGCAAATAGAGAGATTCAAAACTGCTCAATCAAAAGATAGTTTCAACTCTGTGAGTTGAATGCACACGTCCCAAAGTAGTTTCTCAGAATGCTTCTGTGTAGTTTTTATGTGAAGAGATTTGCTTTTCCACTGTAGGCCTCAAAAGGCTCCAAATATCCACCTGCTTATTCTGCAAAAGGAGAGATTCAAAACTGCTCTATCAAAAGATAGGTTCAACTCTGAGTGTTGATTTCATACATCACAAAGAAGTTTCTCTAAGTAGTACTGTGTAGTTTTTATTTGAAGATATTTCCTTTTCCACTATGGGGTGCCAAGGTCTCCAAAAATCCACTTGCCAATTCTACAAAAAGAGAGATTCAAAACTGCTCAATTAAAATATGGGTTCAGCCCTGTTAGTTGAATGCCTACATAACAAAGAAGTTTCTCTGAATTCTTCTGTGTAGTTTTCATTTGAACATATTTCCTTTTCCACCATAGGTCACAATGGGCTCCAAATATCCACATGCAGATTCTACAAAAAGAGAGACGCAAAACTGCTCAATTGGAAGATAAGTTCAACTCTGTGAGTTGAATGCACACCTCACAAAGAAGTTTCTCAGAATGCTTCTGTGTAGTTTTTATGTGAAGATATTTCCTTTTCCACAATAGTCCTCAAAGCCCTCTAAACATCCACCTGCAGATTGTGCAAAAAGAGAGTTTCAAAACTGCTCAATCAAAAGATAGGTTCAATTCTGTGAGTTGAATGCATACATCACAAAGTTTCTCTGCATGCTTCTGTGTAATGTTTATTTGAAGATATTTCCTTTTCCACCATAGGGTCCAAAGGGCTCCAAATATCCATGTGCAGATTCTACAAAGAGAGAGATTCTAAAATGCTCAATCAAAAGATAGATTCAACTCTGTGAGTTAAATGTACACATCACAAAGAAGTTTCTTAGAATGCTTCTGAGTAGTTTTTATCTGAAGATATTCCCTTTTCCACAATAGGCCTCATAGGGCTCAAATTATCCACTTGCAGATTCTAGGAAAAGATTGTTTCAAAACTGCTCAATCAAAACAAAGTTTCAACTCAGTGAGATGAGTGGACACATTAGAAAGAGGTTTTTCAGAATGCTTCTGTGTAGTTTTCATCTGAAGATATTTGGTTTTCCACGGTAGGCCTCAAAGGGCTCCAAATATTCACTTTCAGATTCTACAAAAAGAGTGTTTCAAAACTTCTCAATGATAAGATCAGTTCAACCCTGTGAGATGAGTGCACTCCTCAAAAAGATTCTCAGAATGTTTCTGTGCAGTTTTTATTTGAAGATATATCCATTTCCACCATAGGCTGCAAAGGGCTCCAAATATCCTCTTGCAGATTCTGCAAGAGAGAGTCAAAACTGCTCAATCAAAAGAAAGGTTCAACTCAGTGAGTTGATTGCACACATCCCAAAGAAGTTTTTCTGAATACTTCTGTGTAGTTTTTATGAGAAGATATTTGCTTTTCCACAATAGGCCTCAAATGTCTCCAAATATCCACCTGCAGATTCTGCACAAAGAGTGATTCAAAATGGCTAAATCTAAAGACAGGTTCAGCTCTATGAGTTCAATGCATACATCACAAGGAACTTTCTCTGAATGATTTTCTGTACTTTTTATTTGAAGATATTTCCTTTTCCACCATATGGCACAAAGGGCTCCAAATATCCACTTGCAGATCCTCCAAAAAGAGAGATCCAAAACTGCTCAATGGGAACATAAGATCAACTGTGTGATTTGAATGTACACCTTGCAAAGAAGTTTCTCAGAATGTTTCTGTGCAGTTTTTATGTGAATATATTTCCTTTTCCAGAAAGCCTCAAAGCTCTCCAAACATCCACTTGCAGATTCTCCAAAAAGAGAGATTCAATACTTCTCAATCAAAAGATTGGTTCAACTCTGTGAGTTGAATGCACACATCATAAAGAAGTTTCTCAGAATGCTTCTGTGTGGTTTTATTGGAAAGTATTTTATTTTCCACAGTAAGAGTCACAGCGCTCCAAATATCCACTTGCAGATTCTATGAACAGAGAAATCCAAATGGCTCAATAGAAAGGTAGGTACAACTCATTGAGTTGAATGCACACATCACGAAAAGTTTCTTAGAATCCTTCTGAGTAAGTTTCATTTGAAGATGTTTCCTTTTCCACAGTAGGTCGCAAAGGGCTCAAAATATCCACTTGTTGATCCTTCAAAAGGAGATTCAAAACTGCTCAATGAGAAGATAAGTTCAACTCTGTTAATTGAATGCACACATTTCAAAGAAGTTTCTGAGAATGCTTCTGTGTAGTTTTTATTTGAAGTTATTTCCTTTTCCATCACAGGGCACAAAGTGCTCTAAATATCCACTTGCAGATTCTACAAAAAGAGAGATTCTAAACTGCTCCATCAAAAGATAGATTCAACTCTGTGAGTTGAATGCAAACATCACAAAGAAGTTTCTCAAAATGCTTCTGAGTAGTTTTTATGTGAAGATATTTCCTATTCCACAGCAGGCCTCAAAGGGCTTCAATTATCCACTTGCAGATTCTACGAAAAGAGTGTGTCAAAACTGCTCAATCAAAAGAAAGTTTCAATTCTGTGAGATGAATGCACACATCACAAAGAAGTTTCTCAGAATGCTTCTGTGCGGTTTTCATGTGAAGAGATTTCCTTTTCCACCATAGGCAACAAAGGACTGCAAATATTCACTTGCAGCTTCTACAAAAAGAGTGTTCCAAAACTGCTCAATCAAAAGAAAGTTTCAACTCTGTGAGATGAATGCACGCATCCCAAGAAGTTTCTCAGAATTCTTCTGTGTAGTTTTTGTCTGAAGATATTTGTTTTTCCACTGTGGGCCTCATAGCGCTCTAAATATCCACTTGCAGACTGTACAAAAAGACTGTTTCAAAACTGCTTAAGCGTAAGTTAGCTTCAACCCTGTGAGATGAATGCACCTATCTCAATGAAGTTTCTCCGAAAGTTTCTGTGTAGTTTTTATTTGAAGATATTTCCTTTTCCACCATAGGCCACAAAGGGCTAAAAATATCCACTTGCAGATTCTGGAAGAGACAGATTAAAAACTGCTCAATCTAAAGATGGGTTCAACTCTGGGAGTTGAATGCACGCATCACAAAGAAGTTTCTCAGAATCATTCTGTGTAGTTTTTATGTGAAGATATTTGCTTTTCTACTATAAGCCTCAAAGGGCTCCAAATATCCACCTGCAGATTCTGCAAAAAGAGAGATTCAAAACTACTCAATCAAAAGACAGGTTCAACACTGTGAGCTGAATGCACACATCACAAAGTAGTTTCTCTGATTGTTTCTATGTAGTTTTTATTTGAAGATATTTCCTTTTCCACCATATTATGCAAAGGGCTCCAAATATCCACTTGCAGATTCTACAAAATGAGAGATTCAAAACTTCTCAATGAGAAGATAAGTTCAACTCTATGAGTTCAACGCACAGCTCACAAAGAAGTTTACAGAATGCTTCTGTGTAGTATTTATGTGAAGATATTTCCTTTTCCACAGTAAGATTCAGAGCTCTCCAAACACCCACTTGCAGATTCTGCAAAAAGGGAGATTCAAAACTGCTCAATAAAAAGATAGGCTCAATTCTTTGAGTTGAATGTACACATCCCAAAGAAGTTTCTCAGAATACTTCTGTGTTGTTTTTATGTGAAGATATTTCCTTTTCCATCAAAGAGGTCAAAGAGCACCAAATATCCACTTGCAGTTTCTAAAAAAAGAGTGTTTCAAAACTGCTCCATTAAAAGAAAGTTACAACTCTGTGAGTTGAATGCACACATCACAAAGCAGTTTCTGAGAATTCTTCTGACCAGATTTTATGTGAAGATAATTCCCTTTCCACGAAGGCCTCAAAGCGCTTCAAATGTCCACTTGCATATTCTACAAAAGGAGTGTTTCAAAACTGCTCAATGAAAAGTTATGTTCAACTCTGTGAGTTGAAAGCACACATCCAAAGAATTTTCTGAGAATGCTTCTGTTTAGTTTTATGTGAAGATAATCCCATATCCAATGAAGGCCTCAAAGCCATCCAAATATCCACTTGCAGATCCTACAAAAAGAGTGTTTCACAACTTCTCTATGAATAGGTATGTTCAACTTTGTGAGTTGAATGCAAACATAACAAATAAGTTTCTGAGAATGCTTCTGTCTAGTTTTTATAGGAAGATATTACCTTTTCCACCATAGCCCTCAAAGCACTACAAATGTACATTTGCAGATTCTACAAAAAGAGTGTTTAAAAAGTGCTCTATCAAAAGAAATGTTCAACTCTCTGAGCTGAATGCACACATCACAAAGTAGTTTCTAACAATGCTTCTGTCTAGTTTTTATTCCAAGATATTTCCATTTCCAATGAGGGCTTCAAAGGGCTTCAAATTTCCACTTGCAGATTCTACAAAAACAGAATTTCAAAACTGCTCTATGAAAAGTTATGTTCAACTCTGTGAGTTGAATGCACACAACAGAAATAAGTTTCTGAGAATGCTTCTGTCTAGATTTTATGTGAAGATATTTCCTTTTCAACCGAAGTCCTGAAACTGCTCAAAATGTCAACTTGGAGATCCTACAAAAAGTTTATTTCAAAACTGCTCTATCAAAAAGAAGGCTCAACTCTGTGAGTTTACTGCAATCAAAACAAAGAAGTTTCTGAGAATGCTTCTGTCTAGTTTGTATGTGAAGATATTCCCGTTTCCAACAAAGGCTTCAAAGCAACCCATGTAACCAATTGCAGATTTTACAAAAAGAGTATTTCAAAACTGCTCTATCAAAAGGAAGGTTCAACTATGTGAGTTGAATGCACACATCACAATGAAGTTTCTGAGAATGCTTCTGTCTAGTTTTAATGTGAAGATATTTCCTTTTCCACTGAAGGCCTCAAAGCTCTCCAAATGTCTACTTGAAGATTCTACAAAAAGAGAGTTTCAAAACTGCTCTACTAAAAGGAAGGTTCAATTCCATGAGTTGAATGCACCCATCACAAGGAAGTTTCTGATAGTGCTTCTGTCTAAATTTTATGTGAAGATACTTCCTTTTCCACCATAGGACTCAAAGCGCTCCAAATATCCACTTGGAGACTCTGCAAAAACTGTATCAAAACTGCTCTATGTAAGGGAATTTTCAATTCTGTGAGCTGAATGCGCACATACCAAAGAAGTTTCTGAGAATGCTTCTGTCTAGTTTTTATGTGTAGATATTCTCGTTTACAACGAAGACCTCAAATCAGTCCAAATATCCACTTGCAGTTTCCTCAAAAACAGCGTTTCCCAGCTGCTCTACGAAACGGTGTGTTCAACTCGGTGAGTTGAATGCAAACATCACAAAGAAGTTTCAGAAAATGCTTCTTTCTGGTTTTAATTTGAATATATTTCCTTTTACACCAAAGCCCTAAAAGTGCTACAAATGTCCTCATTCAAATTCTACAAAAAGAGTGTTCCAAAGCTGCTTTATTAAAAGACAAGTTCAAACCTGTGAGTTGAATGCACACATCACAACGTTGTTTTTGAGAATGCTTCTGTCTAATTTTTATTTGAAGATATTCCCATTTCCAACGAAGGCTTCAAAGCACTCCAAATATTCATTTGCAGATTCTACAAAAAGAGTGTTTCAAAAGTGCTCTATCAAAATGTAGGTTCAATACTGTCAGGTGAATGCACATATCACAGAGAAGTTTCGGAGAATGCTTCTGTTCAGTTTTTCTGTAAAAATATTTCCATCTCTACAACAGGCCTAAAAGTGCTCCAAATATCCACTTGCAGACTCTACAAAACGAGTGTTTCAAAACTGCTCTATCAAAAGGAAGATTCAAATCTGTGCGTTAACTGCACACATCACAAAGAAGTTTCTGACAATGTTTCTGTCTAGTTTTTATGTTTAGATATTCCAGTTTCCAAAGAAGCCCCTAAGTTTCCAAAGAAGTCCTAAGTTTCCAAAGAAGTCCTAATATGCCCTTGCAGATTCTACAAAAAGAGCGTTTTAAAACTGCTCCATGAAAAATTATGTTCTGCTCTGTGAGTTGAATGCACACATCACAATGTTGTTTCTGAGAATGCTTCTGTCTAGTTTTTTTGTGAAGATAATTTCTTTTTCACTGAAGGCCTCAAAGCACTCCAAATGTCCTCTTGTGTATTCTACAAAAAAAGTGTTTCAAAACTCCTCTATCAAAAGGAAGGTTCAACTCTGTGAGTTGAATGCACACATCACAAGTAAGTTTCTGAGAATGCCTCTTTGTAGTTTTTATGTGAACATATTCCCATTTCCAACGAAGGTCTCAAAGTGCTCCGAATATCCACTTACAGATTCTACAAAAAGATTGTTTCAAAACTGCTCAATGAAAAGTTATGTTGAACTCTGTGAGTTCAATGCACACATCACAAAGAAGTTTCTGAGAATGCTTCTGTCTAGTTTTTATGTGAAGATATTTCCTTTTCTAGCATAGGCCACAAAGCTCTCCAAATATCCACTTTCAGATTCTACAAAAAGAGTGTTTCAAAACTGCTCTATCAAAAGGAAGGTTCAACTCGGTGGGTTGAATGCACACTTCACAAACCAGTTTCTGAGAATGCTTCTGTGTAGTCTTTATGTGAGGATATTTCCTTTTCCAGCATAGGACTCAAAGCCCTCCAAATATCCACTTGCAGATTCTACAATAACAGTGTTTCAAAACAGCTCTATCTAAAGGAAGGTTCAACTCTGTCAGTTGAATGCCTACAACACAAAGAAGTTTCTGTGACTGCTTCAGTCTAGTTTTTATTTGAAGATATTTCCTTTTCCACTGAAGGCCTCAAAGTGATCAAATGTACACTTGCAGATTCTACAAAAAATGGTTTCAAAGCTGCTCTATGAAAAGTTATGTTCAACTCTGTGAGCCAAATGCACATATCAAAAAGAAGTTTCTGATAATGCTTCTGTTTAATTTTCTTTGAAGATATTTCATTTTCCACCATAGCCCACGAAGCGCTACAAATGTCCATTTGCAGATGTGACAAAAAGAGTGTACCAAAACTGATCTATGAAAGGTAACTTTCAGCTATGTAAGTTGAATGAACACATCAAAAAGCAGTTTTTGAGAATGGTTCTGTCTTGCTTTTAGTGGAAGATATTCCCGTTTCCAATGAAGGTTTCAAAGTGCTGCAAATGTCCAATTGCAGATTCTACAAAAAGAAAGTTTCAAAGCTGCTCTATCAAAAGGAAGATTCAACTCTGTGAGTTCAATGCACACATCACAAAGAAGTTTCTGAGAATGCTATTGTCTAGTTTTTATGTGGAGATATTTCCTTTTCCACCGAATGTCTCTAAGTGCTGCAAATATCCCTAGCAGAATCTACACAAAAAGTGTTTCAAAACTGCTCTATAAAATGGAAGGTTCAATTCTGTGAGTTGAATGTGCACATCACAAAGAGGTTTCTGAGAATGCTTCTGTCTAGTTCTTATGTGAAGATATTCCCCTTTCCAACAAAGGCTTCAAAACGGTCCAAATATCCCCTTGCAGATTCTACAAAAAGAGTGTTTCAATCTGCTCTATCAAAAGTAAGGTTGAACTCTGTGAATTTAATGCACACACCACAAAGAAGTTTCTGAGAATGTGTCTCTCTAGTTTTTATGTGCAGATATTCCCGTCTCCAATGAAGGCCTCAAAGGAGTGCAAATATCCACTTGCAGATTCTACAAACAGAGTGTTTCAAAACTGCTTTATGAAAACCTATGTTCAACTCTGTGAGTTGAATGCACACATCACAAAGAAGTTTCTGAGAATGCTTTTGGGGAATTTTTAGGTGAAGATATTTCCGTTTCCAATGAAAGCCTCAAATCGGTCCAAATATCCACTTGCAGGTCCTTCAAAAACAGTGTTTCACAAATGTTCTATGAAAAGTTATATTCAACCCTGTGAGTTGAATGCACACATCTCAACGAAGTTTCTGAGAATGTTTCTGTCTAGTTTTTATGTGAAGTTATTTCTTTTACTAACATAAGCCTCAAAGCACTCCAAATATCCACTTGTAGATTCTACAAAAACATTGTTTCAAAACTGCTCTATCAAAAGGAAAGCTCAACTCCGTAAGTTGAATGTACAAACCACAAAGGGCTTTCTGAGAATGCTTCTGTCTAGTTTTTATTTGAAGATATTCGCGATACCAAAGAAGGCTTCAAACCGTTCCAAATGTCCACTTGCAGATAGTACAAAAAGAGTGTTTCAAAACTGCTGTATCAAAAGGAATGTTCAACTCTGTGAGTTGAATGCACACATCAAAAGGTAGTTTGAAAGAATTCTTCTGTCTAATTTTTATATGGAGATATTTCTTTTTCCACTGAAGTCCTCAAAGCACTCCGAATGTCCACTGGCAGGATCTACAAAAAACTGTTTCAAAACTGCTCTATCAAAAGGAAGGATCAAATCTGTGAGTTGAATGACGTCATCAGAAAGAAGTTTCTGAGAATATTTCTGTCCAGTTTTTATGTGCAGATATTCCCGTTTTCAACGAAGGGCTCAAATCGGTTCAAATATCCCCTTGCAGATTCTACAAAAAGAGGGTTTAAAAACTGCTCTATCAAACGTAGGTTTCAACTCTGTGAGTTGAATGCACATATCACAAAGAAGTTTCTCAGAATGCTTCTGTCTAGTTTTTATGTGAAGATATACCCGTTTCCAACGAAGTCCTCAAATTGGCCCAAATATCCACTTGCAGATTCTTCAAAAAGCGTGTTTCACAACTGCTCTACGAAAAGGTATTCTCAATTCTGTGAGTTGAATGCACACATCACAAAGGAGTTTGTGAGAATGTTTCTGCTTAGATTTTTATGAAGATATTCCCCTTTCCAACGAAGGAATGCAACTGGTCCAAATACCACGTTGCAGATTCTACAAAAACAGTGTCTCAAAACTGCTTTATCAAAAGGAAGGTTCAACTCTGTGAGTTGAATGCACACATCACAAAGACATTTCTGAGAATGCTTCTGTCTAGTATTTGTGTGAAGATATTCCCATTTCCAATAAGGGCCTCAAATTGGCCAAAATATCCACTTTCAGGTTCTTCAAAAAGCGTGTTTCTCAACTGCTCCATGAAAAGATATTCTCAACTCTGTGAGTTGAATGCACACATCACAAAGTAGTTTGTGAGAATGTTTCTGCTTAGATTTTTGTGAAGATATTCCCCTTTCCAATGAAGGAACGCAATCGGTCCAAATATCGCTTTGCAGATTCTACAAAAACAGTGTCTCAAAACTGCTCTATCAAAAGGCAGGTTCAACTCTGTGAGTTGAATGCACGCATCACAAAGACATTTCTGAGAATGCTTCTGTCTAGTTTTTATGTGAAGATATTCCCGTTTCCAATGAGGGCCTCAAATTGGTCCAAGTATACAGTTGCAGGTTCTTCAAAAACAGTGTTTCACAACTGCTTTATGAAGAGGAATGTTCAACTCTGTGGGTTCAATGCAAAAATCACAAAGAAGTTTCTTATAACATTTCTGTCTAGTTTTAATTTGAAGATATTTCCTATCCCACCATAGCCCTCAAAGCGCTACAATTGTCCACATGCAGATTCTGTAAAAAGAGTTTTTCGAAACTGCTCTATCAAAAGAAAGGTTCAACTCGGTGAGTTGAATGCACACATCACAAAGTAGTTTATGAGAATGCTTCTGTCTATTTTTTATTTGAAGATATTCCGGATTCCAACGAAGGAACCATAGCGTTCAAAATATCCACTTGCAGATTCTACAAAAAGGGAGTTTCAAAATGCTCTATCAAAAGGAAGGTAAAACTCTGTGAGTAGAATGCACATTTCACAAAGCAGTTTCTAAGAATGCTTCCCTCAATTTTTTATGTGAAGAAATTCTCGTTACCAAAAAAGGCCTCAAATCAGTCCACATATCCCCTTGCGGACTTTACAAAAAGAGTGTTTCAAAACTGCTCTATGAAAAGGTATGTTCAACTCTGTGAGCAGAATGCACACATCACAAATAAGTTTCTGAGAATGCTTCTGTCTAGTTTTTATGTGAAGATATTTCCTTTTCCACAGAAGGCCTCAAAGCGCTCCAAATGTCCACTTGCAGATTGAAACTGCTCAATCAAAAGGAATGCTAAAATTTGTGAGTTGAATGCACACATCACAAAGAAGCTTATGAGAATGCTTCTGTCTAGTTTTTATGTGAATGTATATGCGTTTCAAATGAAGGCCTCAAAATGGTGCAAACATCATCCTGCAGTTTATACAAAAAGAGTGTTTCATAACTGCTCTATCAAAAGGAAAGTTTAACTCTGTGAGAAGAATGCACACATCACAATGCAGTTTTTGAGAATGCTTCTGTCTAGTTTATATTTGAAGATATTCCCGTTTCCAAGGAAGGATTCAAAGTGCTCCAAATATCCACTTGCAGATTCTACAAAAAGAGATTTTCAAGCCTGCTCTATCAAAAGGAAGTTTCAGCTCAGTAAACTGAATGCACACATCACAAAGAAGTTTCTGAGAATGCTTCTGTCTAGTGTTTATGTGAAGATATTTCCCGTTCCACTGAACGCCTCAAAGTGCTCCAAATGTCCACTTGCAGATTCTACAAAAAGAGTGTTTCAAAGCTTCTCTATTAAAAATTATGTTGAACTCTGTGAGTTAAATGCACACATCGCAAAGAAGTTTCTGATAATGCTTCTGTCTACTTTTTATGTGGATATTTCATATTCCACCGAATTCCTAAAGGTGCTCCAATTGTCCACTTGCAGATTCTACAAAAAGAGTGTTTCAAAACTGCTCTATGAAAAGTTATGTTCAAATCTATGAGTTGAATGCACACATCACAAAGCAGTTTCTGAGAATGCTTCTGTCTAGTTTTTATGTGAAGATCTACTCGTTTCCAAGGAAGGCCTCAAATAGGTCTAAATATCCCCTTGTAGAATCTACGAAAAGAGTTTTTCAAAACTGCTGTATGTAAAGGAAGTTTCAACACTGTGAGTTGAATGCACACATCACAAAGAAGTTTCTGAGAACGCTTCTGTCTTGTTTTATTTGAAGACATTTCCTTTTCCACCATAATCCTCAAAATGCTCTGAATATCCACTTGTAAATTCCACAAAAAGATTGCTTAAAACTGTTCTATCAAAAAGAAGGCTGTACACTGTGAGTTGAACGCACACATCACAAAGTAGTTTCTGAAAATGAATCTGTTTAGTTTTTATTTGTAAATACTCACGATTCCAAAGAATGCTTCAAAGCACTCCAAATATCCACTTGCAGATTCTCCAAAAGGAGTGCTGTAAAAGTGCTCTATCAGAAGGAAAGTTCAACTCTGTTAGTAGAATGCACACATCAAGAAGAAGTTCCTGAGAATGCTGTTGTGTAGTTTTTAATTGAAGTTATTTCCTTTTCTATCACAGGCCTCAAAGCACTCCAAATATCCACTTGCGGATTATACAAAAAGAGTGTTTCAAAACTGTTCTATCAAAAAGAAGGTTCAACTCTGTGAGTTGAATGCACACATCAAAAAAAGTTTCTGAGAATGCTTCCGTCTAGTTTTTATGAGAAGATATTTCCTTTTCTTACATAGGCCTCAAAACATTCCAAATATCCACTTGCAGATTCTAGAAAAAGAGTGTTCCAAAACTGTTCTATGAAACATTATGTTCAATTCTGTGAGTGGAATGCACACATCTCAAAGATGTTTCTGAGAATGCTTCTGTCTAGTTTTTATGTGAAGATATACCCGTTTCCAAAGAAGGCCTCAATTTGGTCCAAATATCCACTTGCAGGTTCTTAGAAAGCATGTTTCACAACTGCTCTATGAAAAGATTTGTTCACCTCTGTGAGTTCAATGCAAACATCACAAAGAAGTTTCTGAGAATGCTTTGTCTAGTTTTTATGTGAAGATATTTCCTTTTCTACCATACGCCTCAAAGCAGTGCAAATATCCACTTGCCGATTCTACAAAAAGAGTGTTTCAAAACTGCTCTATCAAAAGGAAGGCTCAACTCCGTGAGTTGAATGCACACACCAAAAATTAGTTTCTGAAAATTCTTCTATCTAGATTTTATTTCAAGATATACCCGTTTCCAATGAAAGCTTCAAAGCACTCCACATATCCACTTGCAGATTGTACAAAAAGAGTGTTTCAAAACTGCTCGATGAATCATTATGTTCAACTCTGTGAGTTGAATGCACACATCACAAAGAAGTTTCTTAGGATTCTTCTGTCTAGTTTTTATATGAAGATATTTCCTTTTAAACTGAAGGCCTCAAAGCACTCCAAATCTCCAAATGTCCTCTTGCAGATTCTGCAAAAAAAAGTTTTTCAAAACTGTTCTATGAAAAGGAAGATTCAACTCAGTGAGTTGAATGCTCACATAACAAAATAGTTTCTGAGAATGCTTCTGTGTACTTTTACGTGAAGATATTCCTGTTTCTGATGAAGGCCTCAAAACGATCCAAATATCCCATTGCAGATTCTAGGAAAAGAGTGTTTCAAAAGTGTTCTATCAAGAGGAAAGTTCAACTCTGTGAGTTGAAAGCACACATCACAAAGAAGTCTCTGATAATGCTTCTGTCTAATTTTTATGTGAAGATATTCCCGTTTCCAACAAAGGCCTCAAAGCGGACCAAATTTCCACTTGCAGATTCTACAAAAAGAGTGTTTCAAAACTGCTCTATGAAAAGGAAGGTTCACCTCTGTGAGTTGAATGCACACATCACAAAATCTTTTCTCAGAATGCTTCTGTCTAGTTTTTATGTGAAGCTATTCTGGATTCCATTGAAGGCCTCAAATCGGTCTATCCCCTTGCAGAATCTGCAAAAACAGTGTCTCAAAACTCCTCTATCAAAAGGAAGGATCAACTCTGTCAGTTGAATGCACACATCACAAAAAATTTCTGAGAATTCTTCTTTCTTGTTTTTATGTGCAGGTACTCCCATTGACAAAGAAGGCCACAAAGCGTTCCAAGTATTCACTTGCAGATTCCACAAAAAGACAGTTTCAAAACTGCTCTATGAAAAGATATGTACAATACTATAAGTTGAACGCACACATCACAAAGAAGTTTCTGAGTATGCTTCTGTGTAGTTTTTATTTGATGATATTTCCTTTTCCAGCATAGCCCAAAATCGCTAAAAGTGTCCATTTGCAGATTCTAAAAAAGAGTCTTTCAAAAATGCTCTTTAAAAAGATATTTCAACTCCTTGAGCTGAATGCACACATCACAAAGAAGTTTCTGAGAATGCTTCTGTCTACTTTTTATGTGAAGAAATTCTCGTTTCAAACGAAGGCCTCAAATCGTTCAAAAATTCCACTTGCAGAAGCTAGAAAAAGAGTGTTTCAAAACAGCTCTATGAAAAGTTATGTTCAACTCTGTGAGTTGAATTCAAACATCACAAAGAAGTTTATGAGAATGCATCTGTCTAGTTATTATGTGAAGACATTTCCTTTTGTACCATAGGCCACAATGTGCTCCAAATATCCACCCGCAGATACTTCAAAAAGAGTGTTTCAAAACTATTCTATCAAAAGGAAGGCTCAACTCTGTGAGTTAAATGCACACATCACAAAGTAGTTTCTGAGAATGCTTCTGTCTAGTTTTCATTTGAAGATATTCCCGTTCCCAATGAAGCCTTCAAAGCGCTCCAAATATCCACTTGCAGATTCTACAAAAAGAGTCTTTCAAAACTGCTGTATCAAAAGGAAAGTTCAACACTGTTAGTAGAATGCACACATCACAAAGGAGTTTCTGAGAATGCTTCTGTCTATTTTTTATGTGCAGATATTCCTGTTTCCAATGAAGGCCTAAAAGCGTTCCAATTATCCACTTGCAGATTCTAAAAAAAGAGGGTTTCAGAACTGTTCTATGAAAAGTTATGTTCAACTCTGTGAGTTGAATGCACACGTCACAAAGAAGTTTCTGAGAATGATTCTCTCTAGTTTTTATGTGAAGATATTTCCTTTTCCACTGAAGGCCTGAAATCGCTCGAAATGTCCACTTGCACATTCCCAAAAAAAAAAAAAAAAAAGATTTCAAAGCTACTCTAGCAAAAGGAAGGTTCAACTCTTTAGGTTGAATGCACAAATCAGAAAGTAGTTGCTAACAATGCTTCTGTCTAGTTTTTATGTGGAGATATTCCTGTTTCCAACGAAGGCCTCAAATTGGTCCAAATATCCCCTTGCAGATTCTACAAAAAGACTGTTTCAAAACTGCTCTATGAAAACTTATGTTCAATTCTGTGAGTTGAATGCACACATCACAAAGAAGTTTCTGGGAATGCTTCTGTCTAATTTTTATGGGAAGATATTCCCGTTTCCAATGAATGAATCAAACCGTCCAAATATCCACTTGCAGATTCTACAGAAAGAGTGTTTCAAAACTGTCCTATGAAAACTTATGTTCTACTCTGTGAGTTGAATGCACACATCACAAAGAAGTTTCTGAGAATGTTTATGTCTAGTTTTTATGTGAAGATTTTCCCGATTACAACGAAGGTCTCAAATTGGTAAAATTATCCACTTGCAGGATTTCAAAAAGAGTGTTTCACAACTGCTCTATGAAAAGGCATGTTCAACTCTGTGAGGTGAATGCAAATATCACAAAGAAGTTTCTGTGAATGCTTCCGTCTAGTTTTTATTTGAAGATATTTCAATTTCCACCATAGCCCTCAAAGCGATACAAATGTCCATTTGCAGATTCTACAAAAAGAGTGTTTCAAAGCTGCTCTATCAAAGGAAATGTTCATCTCTGTGAGTTGAATGCACACATCACAAAGTAGTTTCTGAGAATGCTTCCGATTTTATTTGAACACATTCCCGTTTCCAATGAAGGCTTCAAAGCTCTCCAAGTATCCAATTGCAGATACTACAAAAAGAGTGTTTCAAAACGGCCCTATCAAAAGGAAGATTCAACTCTGGGAGTTGAATGCACACAACACAAAGAAGTTTCTGATAATGCTTCTGTCTAGTTTTTATGTGAAGATATTTCCTTTTCCAATGAAGTCCTCTAAGCACTCCAATTGTCTACTTCCAGATTCTACAAAAAATGTGTTTCAAAACTGCTCTATGAAAAGGATGGTTCAACTCTGTGAGTTGAATGCACAGATCACAGAGAAGTTTCTGAGATTGCTTCTGTCTAGTTTTATGTGAAGATGTTGCCTTTTCCACCAAAGACCTCAAAGTACTCCAAAAGTCCACTTGCAAATTCCATAAAAAAAGGTTTCAAACTGCTCTATCAAAAGGAAGTTTCAGCTCTGTGAGCTGAATGCACACATCACAAAGAAGTTTCTGACAGTGCTCAGGTCTTGTTTTTATCTGAAGATATTCCCGTTTGCAACGAAAGCCTCCAATCAGTCCAAATATCCCCTTTCAGATTCTACAAAAAGAGTGTTTCAAAACTGCTCTATGAATAGTTATGTTCAACTCCATGAGTTGAATGCAAACATCACAAAGTAGTTTCTGAGAATCCTTCTGTGTAGTTTATATGTGAAGATGTTCCCGTTTTCAATGAAGGCCTCAAATCATTCCAAATATCCACTTGCAGGTCCTTCAAAAAGAGTGTTCAACAACTGCACTAAGAAAATGTATGTTCAACTCTGTGAGTTGAATGCAAACATTCCAAAGTTGTTTCTGAGAATTTTTCTGTGTAGTTTTTGGTTGAAGATATTTCCTTTTCCACGATAGCCCTCAAGGTGCTACAAATATCCTCTTTCAGATTCTCCAAAAAATAGAGTTTCTAAACTGCTCTATCAAAAGAAAGGTTCAACTCTGTGAGTTGAATGGCCATATCACAAAGTTGTTTCTGAGAGTGCTTCAGTCTAGTTTTTATTTGAAGATATTCCCGTTTCAAACGAAGGCTTCAAAGCCCTCTAAATATCCGCTTGCAGATTCTACAAAAAAATTGTTTCAAAACTACTCTATCAAAAGGAAGATTCAACTCGGTGAGTTGAATTCACACTTCACAAAGAAGTTTCTGAGAATGCTTCTGTCTAGTGTTCATGTGAAGATATTTCCTTTTCCACCAGCGGACTCAAAGTGATCCAAATGTCCACTTTCGGATACCACAAAAAAACTGTATCTAAACGACTTTATCAAAAGGAAGGTTCAACTCTGTAAGTTGAATGCACACAAAAGAAAGAACTTTCTGAGAATGCTCAGTCTAGTTTTTACGTGAAGATATTTCCTTTTCCACTGAAGGCCTCAAAGCGCTCCAATTGTCCACATTCACATTCCACAAAAAAAGGTTTCAAAACTGCTCTATCAAAATGAAGGTTTAAATCTTTGAGTTGAATGCACACATCACAAATAAGTTTCTGACAATGCTTTTGTCTAGTTTTTATGTGACAATATTCAAGTTTCCAACGAAGGCCTCAAATCAGTCCAAATATCCCCTTACAGATTCTACAAAAAGACTGTTTCAAAACTGCTCTATGAAAAGTTATGTTCAAATCTGTGAGTTGAATGCACCCATCACAAAGAAGTTTCTGAGAATGCTTCTGTGTAGTTTTTATGGGAAGATAATTCCGTTTCTAATGTAGCCCTGAAATGGTCCAAATATCCACTTGTGGATTATACAAAAAGAGTGTTTCAAAACTGCACCATGAAAACTTATGTTCTGCTCCGTGAATTGAAAGCATACATCACAAAGAAATTACTGATAACGATTCTGTCCAGTTTTTATGTGAAGATATTCCTGTTTTTAATGAAGGCCCCAAATCGGTCCAAATATCCACTTGCAGGTTCTTCAAAAAGAGTGTTTCACTACTGCTCTATCAAAAGGAATGTTCAACTCTGTGAGTTGAATGCAAACATCTCAAGGAAGTTTCTGAGAATGCTTCTGTCTGGTTTTTATTGGAAGATATTTCTTTTTCCACCACGGCCCTCAAAGTCCTACAAATTGTCCTCTTTCAGATTCTACAAAAAGAGTGTTTCAAAACTGCTCTATGAAAAGAAAGGTACAACTCTGTGAGCTGAATGCATGCATCACCAAAAAGTTTCTAAGAATGCTTCAGTCAAGTATTTATGTGAAGATATTTCCCTTTCCACCGAAGGTCTCAAAGCTCTCAAACTGTCCAATTGCAGATTCTACACAAAATGTTTCAAAGCTGCTCTATCAAAAGGAAGTTTCAAATCTGTCAGTTGAAGTCACACATGAAAAAGAAGTTTCTGAGAATGCTTCTGTGTAATTTTTATGTGAAGATTTTCCCGTTTCCAATGAAGGCGTCAAAGAGGTCTAAATATCCACTTGCAGATTCCACAGAAAGTGTGTTTCGAAACTGCTCTATGAAAAGTTACGTTGACCTCTGTGAGGGGAATGCACACATCTGAAAGAAGTTTTTGAGAATGCTTCTGTCTAGTTTTTCTGTGAAGATATTCCTGTTTCCAATGAAGGCCTCAAATCTGTCCAAATAACCACTTGCAGGTTCTTAAAAAAGAGTGTTTCACTACTGCTCTATGAAAAGATATGTTCAACTCTGTGCGTTGCATGAAAACATCGCAAAGAAGTTTCTGAGAATTATTCTGTCTAGTTTTTATGTGAAGATATTTCTTTTTACACCAGAGCCCTCAAAAAGCTGCAAATGTCCACTTGCAGATTCTACAAAAAGAGTGTTTCAAAACTACTCTATCATAAGAAGGGTTCAACTCTGTGAGTTGAATATACATATCACAAAGTAGTTTCTGAGAATGCTTCTGTCTTGTTTTTATTTGAAGATATTCCTGTTTCCAATGAAGGATTCAAAGAGCTCCAAATATCCACTTCCATATTCTGCAAAAAGAGTGTTTCAAAACTGCTCTATCAAAAGGAAGACTCAAATCATTGAGTTGAATGCACACATCACAGAGATGTTTCTGATAATGTTTCTGTCTAGTTTGTATGTGAAGATATTTCCTTTTCCACCAAAGGCCTTAAAGTGCTCCAAATGTCCTCTTGCAGAATCTACAGAAAGTAGGTTTCAAAACTGATATAGCAAAAGGAAGGTTCAACTCTGTGAGTTGAGTGCACATATCACAAAGAAATTTCTAAGAATGCTTCTTTCCAGCTTTTATGTGAAGATATTCCAGTTTCCAAAGAAGGCTTCAAATATGTCCAAATATCCCCTTGCAGATCCTACAAAAACATTGTTTCAAAACTGCTCTATCAAAAGAAAAGTTCAACTCTGTGAATTGAATGAACACATCACAAAGACGTTTATGAGAATGCTTCTGTCTAGTTTTTATGTGAAGATATTCCGTTTCCAACAAAGGCCTGAAATCATTTCAAATTTCCACTTGCAGGTATCTCAAAAAGAGTGTTTCACAAGTCCTCTATTAAAAGGTATGTTCAACTCTGTCAGTTGAACGCAAACATCACAAGGATATCTCTGAGAATGCTTCTATCTAGTTTTTATTTGAAGATATTTCATTTTCCAACATAGCCCTCAAAGTACTACAAATGTCCATTGCAGATCCTAGAAAAACAGTGTTTTATACTGCTCTATCAAAAGGAAGGTTCAACTCTGTGAGTTGAATGTGCACATCACAAAGAAGTTTCTGAGAATGCTTCAGTCTTGTTTTCATTTTAAGATATTTCCTTTTCCAATGAAGGAAACAAAGCGCTCCAAATATCCACTTGCAGATTTTACAAAAAGATTGTTTCAATACTGCTGATCAACAGGAAAGTTCAACTCAGTGAATTGAATGCACACATCACAAACCAGTTTCTGAAAATGCTTCTATCTAGTTTTTATGTGAAGACATTTCCTTTTCCTTAGAAGGCCTCAAAGTGCTCCCAATGTCCACTTGCATACTCTACAAAAAGAGTATTTCAAAACTGCTCTATCAAAAGGAAGGTTCAACTAGGTGAGTTTATTGCACACATCACAAAGAAGTTTCTGAGAAGGCTTCTGTCTAGTTTTAAGTGAAGATATTCCCGTTTCCAACGAATGCCTCAAATCAGTCCGAATATCCCCTTGCAGATTCTACAAAAAGAGTGTTTCAAAACTAATCTATCAAAAAGAAGCTTCAACTCTGTGGGTTGAATGCACACATTATAAAGATGTTTCTGACAATGCTTCTGTCTAGTTTTTATTTGATGATATTTACTTTTGGAGCACTGGCCTCAAAGCACTCCAAATATTCACGTGCAGATTCTATAAAAAGAGTGTTCCAAAACTGCTATATCAAAAAAGTTCAAATTTTTTAGTTGAATGCACTCATCAAAAGGAAGTTTCTTAGAATGCGTCTGTCTAGTTTTTAGATGAGGATATTTTCTTTTAGAGCATTGACCTCAAAGCACTCCAAATATTAACTTGCAGATTCTACAAAAATAGTGTTTCAAAACTGCTCTATCAAAAGGAAGGTTCAACTCTGTGAATTCAATGCAGACATCACAAAGAAGTTTCTAAGAATGCTTCTGTCTAGTTTTTAAGTGAAAATATTTCCTTTTCCAGCATAGGCCTCAAAGTGCTCCAAATATCCACTTGCAGATTCTAGAAAAAGAGTGTTTCACAACTTCTCTAGCAAACGGAATGTTCAGCACTGTGAATTGAATGCACTCATCACAAAGAAGTTTCTGGGAATGCTTCTCTATTGTTTTTATGTGAGGATATTCCCTTTTCCAGCTTAGGCTGCAAAGTGCTCTAAGTATTCACACGCAAATACTACAAAAAGAGTGTTTCAAAGCTGCTGTATCAAAAGGACGGTTTAACTCTATATGTTGAATGCACACGTCACAAATAAATTTTTGAGAATGTTTCTATCTTGTTTTTATGTGAAGATATTTCCTTTTCCAGCATAGTCTTCAAAGCACTTCATATATACACGTGCAGATCCTCTAAAAACAGTGTTTCAAAACTGCTCTATCAAAAGAAAAGTTCAACTCTGGGAGTTGAATGCACCCATCACAAAGAAGTTTGAGAAAACGCTTCTCTCTAGTTTTTAAGTGAAGATATTTCCTTTTCCAGCATAGGCCTCAAAGCGCTGCAAATAACCAATTGAAAATTCTACCAAAAAGGTGTTTCAGAACTGCTCTATAAAACAGAAGGTACAAGTCTGTGAGTTGAAAACACACACCAAAAATTAGTTTCTGAGAAGGCTACCATCTAGTTTCTATATGAAGATATTTCCTTTTCCGCCAGAGGCAAAATCGCTCCAAATATCCACCTGCAGATTCTACAAAAAGAGTGTTTCAAAACTGCTCTATCAAAAGGAAGGTTCAACTCTATGACTTCAATGTAGACATCACAAAGAAGTTTTTGAGATTTCTTCTGTCTAGTTTTTATATGGAGATGTTTCCTTTTCCAGCATGGGCCTCCAAGCGCTCCCAATATTGACTTGGAGATTCTGCAAAAAGATTGTTTCAAAACTGCTCTAGCAAAAGGAAGATTCAACTCTGCATGTTGAATGCACACAGAACAAAGAAGTTTGTGAGAATGCTGTTGTCTAGTTTTTATGTGAATATAATTCCTTTTCCAGCATTGGCCTCAAAACACTCCAAATATCCACTTGCAGATTCTACAAAAAGAGTGTTTCAAAACTGCTCCATAAAAACAAAGGTTTAACTTTGTTAGTTGAATGCACACATCAAAAAGAAGTTTCTTAGAATGCTTCGGTCTAGTTTTTAGGTGAAGATATTCCCTTTTCCAGCATAGGCCTCAAAGCGCTCCAAATATTCACTTGCAGATTCTACAAAAATAGTGTTTCTAAATTGCTGTATCAAAAGGAAGGTTCAACTCTGTGAATTGAATGGAGTCATCACAAAGTAATTTCTCAGAATGCTTCTGTATAGTTTTTAAGTGAAGATATTTCCTTTTCCAGCGTAGGCCTTGAAGTGCTCCAAATATCCACCTGCAGATTCTAGAAAAAGAGTGTTTCAAAACTGCTCTATCAAAAGAAATGTTCAGCACTGTGAATTGAATGCACACATCACCAAGAAGTTTCTGAGAATGCTTCTCTCTTGTTTGTATGTGACAATATTCCCTTTTCCAGTTTAGGCCTCAAAGCGCTCCAAATATCCACTTGCAGATTCTGCCAAAAGAGTGTTTCAAAACTGCTGTATAAATAGAGTGGTTCAGCTCTGTGAGTTGAACGCGTACATCACAAAGAAGTTTCTGAAAATGCAGGTCTCTAGTTTTTATGTGAAGATATTTCCTTTTCCAGCTTAGGCCTCAAAGTGCTCTAAGTATTCACATGCAACTTCTTAAAAAAGAGTGTTTCAAAGCTGCTGTATCAAAAGGACGGTTTAACTCTATAAGTTGAATGCACTTGTCACAAAGAAATTTTTGAGAATGCTTCTGTCTTGTTTTTATGTGAAGATATTTCCTTTTCCAGCATAGTCCTCAAAACTCTCCATATATACACTTGCAGATCCTCTAAAATCAGTGTTTCAAAACTGCTCTATCAAAAGAAAAGTTCAATTCCGGGAGTTGAATGCAGACAACACAAAGAAGTTTGTGAAAACATTTCCTTCTTGTTTTTATGTGAAGATAGTTCCTTTTCCAGCATAGGCCTCAAAGCGCTGTAAATAACCAATTGAAAATTGTACAAGAAAGGTGTTTCAAAACTGCTCTACAAAACAGAAGGTACAAGTCTGTGGGTTGAAAGCACACACCACAAATTAGTTTCTGAGACCGCTTCCATCTAGTTTCTATATGAAGATATTTCCTTTTCCAACAGAGGCCGCAATCTCTCCAAATATCCACTTGCAGATTCTACAAGAGTGTTTGAAAACTGCTCTATCAAAAGGAAGTTTCAACTGTATGAATTGACTGCACATATCACAAAGAAGTTTCTGAGAATGCTTCTGTCTAGTTTTTTATGTGAAGATGTTTCCTTTTACAGCATAGGCCTTAAAGGGCTTCAAATATTCATTTGCCGATTCTACAAAAAGAGGGTTTCAAAACTGCTCATTCAAAAGGAAGGTTCAACTCTGCGAGCTGAATGCACACATCAAAAAGAAGTTATTGACAATGCTTCTCTCTACTTTTTATGGGAAGTTATTTCCTTTTCCAGCATAGGCCTCAAAGCGCTCCATATATATACTTGCAAATTCTGCAAAAAGAGTGTTTCAAAACTGCTCTATCAAAAGAAAGGATCAACTCGGTGAGTTGAATGCACGCATCATGAAGAAGTTTCTGAGAATGCTTCTGTCTAGTTTTTATGTGAAGATATTTCCTTTTCCAGGTTTGGCCTCAAATTGCTCCAAATATCCACTTGCAGATTCTAAAAAAAAGAGTGTTTCAAAACTGCTCTATCAAATGAAGTTTCATCTCTATAACTTGAATGTAGACATCACAAAGAAGTTTCTGAGAATGCTTCTGTCTAGTTTTTATATGAACCTGTTCCCTTTTCCAGAATAGGCCTCTAAGCGCTCAAAATATTGACTTGGAGATTCTGAAAAAAGATTGTTTCAAAACTGCTCTATCAAAAAGAAGGTTCAACTCGTGTGTTGAATGCGCACAGAACAAAGGAGTTTGTGAGAATGCTGCTGTCTAGTTTTTATCTGAACATAATTCCTTTTCCAGCATTGGTTGCAAAGCGATCCAAATATCCACTTACAGATTCTACAAAAAGAGTGTTTCAAAACTATTCTATCAAAAGGAAAGTTCAACTCTGTGAATTGAATGCACACATCTCATGGATGTTTCTAATAATGCTTCTGTCTAGTCTTTAGTTGAAGATATTTCCTTTTACAGCATTGGCCTCAAAGCGCTCAAAATAACCACTTGCAGATTCTGCAAAAAGAGTGCTTCAAACCTGCTCTATCAAAAGGATGTTTCAGCTCTGTGAATTGAATGCACACATCACAAAAAAGTTTATGAGAGTGCTTCTGTCTAGTTTCTATGTGAAGATATTTCCATTTCCAGCATAGACCTTAAAGGGCTTCAAATATCCACTTGCAGATACTACAAAAAGACTGTTTCAAAACTGCTCTATCAAAAAGAATGTTCAACTCTGTGAGTTGAATGCACACATCAAAAAGAAGTTTCTGAGAATCCTTCTGTCTAGTTTTTATGTGAAGATATTCCCTTTTCCAGCTTAGAACTCAAAGCACTCAAAATATCCACTTGCAGATTCCACAAAATGAGTGTTTCAAAACTGCTCTATCAATAAAAGGGTTCAACTCCGTGAGTTGAATGCATATATCCAAATAAGTTTCTGAGAATGCTACTATCTACTTTTTTATGTGAAGAGATTTCCTTTTCCAGCTTAGACTTTAAACTGCTCGCAATATTCACATGGAGATTATACAAAAAGAGTGTTTCAAACTGCTCTATCAAAAGGAACGTTCAACTCAGTGTGTTGAAAGCACACATAACAAAGAATTTCGTGAGAATGCTTCTGCCTAGTTTTTGTGAAGATATTTCCTTTTTCAGCATTGACCTCAAAGCACTCCGTATATGCACTTGCAGATTCTCCAAAAATAGTGTTTCAAAACTGCTCTATCAAAGGGAAAGTTCAACTCTGTAGTTGAATGCACACATCTCAATGATGTTTCTGAAAACACTTCTCTCTAATTTTTTTGTGAAGATATTTCCTTTTCCATCATTGGCATCTAAGGGATCCAAGTATCCACTTGGATAATCTACAAAAACAGTGTTCCAAAACTGCTCTATCAAAAGGATTGTTCAACTCGGTGAGTTGAAGCCACATATCACAAAGAAGTTTCTGAGAATGCTTCTGTATAATTTTTATGTGAAGATATTTCCTTTTCCAGCATATGCCTTAAAGCGCTGCAAATAACCACTTGCAATTTCTACAAAAAGAGTCTTTCTAAACTGCTCTATCAAAAGGAAGGTACAAATCTGGAAGTTGAAAGCATGCATCACAAATTAGTTTCTGAGAAAACTTCTGTTTAGTTTTTAAATGAACATATTTCCTTTTCCCCCAGATTCTGTAATCACTCCAAATATCCACTTGCATATTTGAAAAAAAAAAGAGTGTTTCAAAACTGCTCTATCAAAAGGAAGGTTCAACTCTGTGAGCTGAAGGCACACATCACAAAGAAGTTTCTGAGAACGCTTCTGTCTAGTTTTTAGGTGAAGATATTTCCTTTTCAAGCATTGTCCTTAAAGGACTCCAAATGTCCACTTGCAGATTCTATAAAAAGAGTGTTTCAAAACTGCACTATCAAAAGGAAGGTTCAACTCTATGAAATGAATTCAGACATCACAAAGAAGTTTCTGAGAATGCTGCTGTCTAGTTTTTATGTGAAGATATTTCCTTTTCCAGCACAGGCCTCAAGGTGCTGAAAATATTCTCTTGCAGATTCTACAAAAAGAGTGTTTCAAAACTGCTCTATCAAAAGGAAGGTTCAACTCTGTGTGTTGAAAGCACACACACATCACAAATAAGTTTCTGAGAATGCTTCTCTCTAGTTTCTATGTGAAGATATTTCCTTTTCCAAGCACAGGCCTCAAAGCGTTCCAAATATCCACTTGCAGATCCTTCAAAAATAGTATTTCAAAACTGGTCTAACAAAAGGAAATTTCATCTCTGTGATTTGAATGCACACACCACAAAGAAGTTTCTGAGTATA
This sequence comes from Pongo abelii, assembly GCF_028885655.2. Classification (NCBI taxonomy): domain Eukaryota; kingdom Metazoa; phylum Chordata; class Mammalia; order Primates; family Hominidae; genus Pongo; species Pongo abelii. The sequence continues at coordinate 12,904,537 of NC_071999.2, forward strand.
CGTCTGTCTAGTTCTTATGGAAAAATATTTCCTTTTACAGCATAGGCCTCAAGATGCCCCTACTATCCAGTAGCAGATTCTACAAAAAGAGTGCTTCCAAACCGCACTATCAAAAGGAAGGTTGAACTCTGTGAGTTGAATGCACACATCACAAGGAAGTTTCTGAGAATGCTTCTCTTTTGTTTTTATGTGAAGATATTGCCTTTTCCAGCTTAGGATTCAAAGCACTCCAACTATCCTCTTGCAGATACAACAAAAAGAGTGTTTCAAAACTTCACTATACAAAGGATGATTCAACTTTGAGAGTTGAACGCATACATCACAAAGAAGATTCTGAAACCACTTCTCTTCAGTTTTTATGTGAAGATATTTCCTTTTCCAGCATAGGCATCAAAGACATCCAAATATCCAATTGCAGAATCTAAAAAAGAGTGTCTCAAAACTGCTCTATCAAACGGAATGTTCAACTCTGTGAGCTGAAGGCACACATCACAAAGAAGTTTCTGAGAACGCTTCTGTCTAGTTTTTATGTGAAGATATTTGTTTTTCCTGCATAGGCCTCAAAGTGCTGCAAATAACCAACTGCAAATTCTACAAAAAGAGTCTTTCAAAACAGCTCTAACGAAAGGAAGGTACAAGTCTGTGATTTGAAAGCACACATCACTAATTAGTTTCTGAGAATGCTTCTGTCTAGTTTTTATATGAAGATATTTCTTTTTCCCCCAGAGGCCACAGTCGCTCCAAATATCCACTTGTAGATTCTACAAAAAGAGTGTTTCAAAACTGCTCTATCAGAAAGAAGGTTCAACTCTGTGAATTTAATGCACACATCACAAAGAAGTTTCTGATAATATTTCTGTATAGTTTTTATGTGAAGATATTTCCTTTTCCAGCATAGGCCTTCAAGGGCTTCAAATATCCAGTTGCAGATTATGCAAAAAGAGTGTTTCAAAACTGTTCTATCAAAAGGAAGGTACAACTTTGTGAGTCGAATGCACGCAGCAAAATGAAGTTTCTGAGAATACATCTCTCTACTTTTTATGGAAAGATATATCCTTTTCCAGCATAGGCCTCAAACCGCTCCAAATATCCTCTTACAGATTCTGCAAAAACAGTGTTTCAAAACTGCTCTATCAAAAGGAGGTTTCAAAAGTGAAAGTTGATTGCACATACCACAAAGAATTTTCTGAGAATGCTTCTCTCTACTTTTTATAGGCAGATATTTCCTTTTCCAGCATAGGCCTATTCACTCCAAATATCCACTTGCAGATTCTAGAAAAAGCGTGTTTCAAAACTGCTCTATCAAAAGGAAGGTTCAACTCTGTGTGCTGAATGCACACATTGCCAAGAAGTTTCTGAGAATGCTTCTGTCTAGTTTTTATGTAAAGATATTTCCTTTTCCACCGAAGGCCTCAAAGCACCCGAAATGTCCACTTGCAGATTCTACAGAAAGTGTTTCAAAACTGCTATATCAAAAGTAAAGTTCAAGTCTGTGAGTTGAATGCAAATTTCACAATGAAGTTTCTCAGAATTCTTCTTTCTAGTTTTTTTTTGAAGTTATTTCATTTTCCACCACAGCCCTCAAAGCTCTACAAATGTCCACTTGCAGATTCTAAAAGCAGAGTGTTTCAAATTTTTTCTATCAAAAGAAATGGTCTACCCTTTGAGTTGCATGCACACATCACAAAGTAGTTTCTGAGAATGCTTCTGCCTTGTTTTTATTTGAAGATATTGTCATTTCCAATGAAGGCTTTGAAGCGCTCAAAACATACACTTGCTGATTCTACAAAAAGAGTGTTTCAAAACTGCTCTATCAAAAGGAAGGTTCATCTCAGTGAGTTGAATGCACACATCAGAAGGTACTTTCTGAGGATGCTTCTGTCTATTTTTTATTTGAAGATATTTTTTCCAGCAAATGCTTCACAGTGCTCGAAATATCCACTTGTAGATTCTACAAAAAGAGTGTTTCAAAACTGCTCTATCAAAAGGAAGGTTCATATCTGTGTGTTGAATGCACACATCTCCAAGAAGTTTCTGAGAATGCTTCTGTCTAGTTTTTATGTGAAGATATTTCCTTTTCCACCGAAGGCCTCCTAGCGCCCCAAATGTCCACTTGCAGATTCTACAAAAAAAGTGTTTAAAAACTGCTCTATCAAAAGGAAGTTTCAAGTCTGTGAGTTGAATGCAAATATCACAAAGAAGTTTCTCAGAATGCTTCTGTTTAATTTTTATTTGAAGTTATTTCATTTTCCACCACAGCCCTCAAAGCTCTACAAATGTCCACTTGCAGATTCTAAAAGCAGAGTGTTTCAAATTTGTTCTATCAAAAGAAATGTTCTACTCTTTGAGTTGCATGCATACATCAAAAAGTAGTTTCTGGGAATGCTTCTGTCTTGTTTTTATTTGAAGATATTTTCATTTCCAATGAAGGCTTTGAAGCGCTCAAAATATACACTTGCTGATTCTACAAAAAGAGTGTTTCAAAACCGGTCTATCAAAAGGAAGGTTCAACTCAGTGAGTTGAATGGACACATCAAAAAAGAAGTTATGAGAATGCTTCTGTCTAGTTTTTATGTGAAGATATTTTCTTTTGTACCGTTGGTCTGAAAGCGCTCCAAATAACCACCTGCAGTTTCTACAAAAAGAGTGTTTCAAAACTGCTCTATCAAAAGGAAGGCTCAACTCTGTGAGTTGAATGCACTCATCATGAAGAAGCTTCTGAGAATGCTTCTGTCTAGTTTCTATTTGAAGATATACACGTTTCCAAAGAAGTCCAAAAACTGTCCAAATATCCCACTGCAAATTGTACAAAAAGAGAGTTTCAAATCTGCTCTATAAAAGGGAAGCTTCAGCTCTGAGAGTTGAATGCACACATCTCAAAGAAGTTTCTGAGAAAGCTTCTGCACAGTTTTTATGTGAAGATATTCCCGTTTCCAACAAAGGCCTCAAATCGGTCTAAATATCCCCTTGCAGATTCTACAAAAAGAGTGTTTCAAAACTGCTCTATAAAAAGGAACGTTCAGCTTTGTGAGTTGAATGTGCACATCAGAAATAAGTTTCTGAGAATGCTTCTGTCTAGTTTTTATGAGAAGATATTTCCTTTTCCACTGAAGGCCTCAAAGTGCCTAAAATGTCCTCTTGCAGGTTCTAAAAAAAAGCTGTTTCAAAACTGCTGTATCAAAAGGAATGTTCAAGTCTGTGAGTTGAATGCACACATCAAAAGGAATTTCTGAGAATGCTTCTGTCCAGTTTTTATGTAAAGATATTCCCGTTTCCAACAAAGACCTCAAAACGCTACAAATATCCCCTTGCAGATTCTACAAAAAGAGTGGTTCAAAACTGCTCTATCGAAAGGAAGTTTCAACTCTGCAAGTAGAATGCACACATCACAAAGTAGTTTCTGAGAATCCTTCAGTGCAGTTTTTATGTGAAGATATTCCCGTTTCCAATGAACACCTCTACACGGTCCAAATATCCCCTTGCAGATTATACAAAAAGAGGGTTTCAAAACTGCTCTATCAAAAGGAAGGTTCAACTCCATGAGTTGAATGCACACATCACAAAGTAATTTCTGAGAATGCTTCTGTGTAGTTTTTATGTGAAGATATTGCCGTTTCCAAAGATGGTGTCAATTCAGTCTAAATATCCACTTGCACGTTCTTCAAAAAGAGTGTTTCAGACCTGCTCTGTGAAAAGGTATGTTCAACTCTGTGAGTTGAAAGCAAACATCACAAAGAAGTTTCTGAGAATGCTTCCTTCTAGATTTATTTTGAAGATATTTCCTTTCCACCATAGCCCTCAATGCACTACAAATGTCCACTTGCAGATTCCACAAAAAGAGTGTTTCAAAACTACTCTCTCAAAAGAAAAGTTCATCTCTGTGAGTTGAATACACACATCACACAGTAGTTTCTGAGAATTGTTCTGTCTAGCTTTTATTTGAAGATATTCACTTCTCCAACTAAAGCTTCAAAGTGCTTCAAGTATCCAATTGCAGATTTCACAAAAAGAGTGTTCCAAAACTGCTATATCAAGAGGAAAGTTGAACTCTGTGGGTTGAATGCACACATCACAAAGAAGTTTCTGTCTAGTTTTTATGTGAAGATATTTCCTTTTCCAATGTAGGCCTCAAAGCACTCCAAATGTTCTCTTGTAGATTCTACAAAAAAGGTGTTTCAAAACTGGTCTATCAAAAGGAAGTTTCATATCTGTGAGTTCAATTCACACATCACAAGGAATTTTCTGAGAATGCTTCTGTCCAATTTTTATGTGAAGATATTCCCATTTCCAACGAAGGCCTCAAAACGCTCCAAATATCCCCTTGCAGGTTCTACAAAAAGAGTGTTCAAAACTACTCTATTGAAAGGAAGTTTCAATTATGTGAGTAGAAGACACACATCACAAATTAGTTTCTGAGTATACTTCCGTCTAGTTTTTATTCGAAATTATTCCCATTACTAATGAAGGCCTCAAAGCAGTCCATATATCCAGTTGCAGATTCTACAAAAAGAGTGTTTCAAAACTCTTCAATCAGAAGAAAGGTTCAACACTGTGAGTTAAACCCCCACATCACAATGAAGTTTCTGAGAATGCTTCTGTCTAGTTTTTATGTGAAGACATTCCCGTTTACAATGAAGGCCTCAAATAGGTCAAATATCCAATTGCAGATTGTACAAAAAGAGTATTTCAATACTGCTCTACCAAAAGGATGGTTCAACCCTTTGAGCTAAATGCACACATCACAAAGAAGCTTCTGAGAATGCTTCTGTCAAGTTTTTATGTGAAGATATTCCCTTTTCCAATAAAAGCCTCAAATTGGTCCACTTCTCCCCTTGCAGATTCTACAAAAACAGTGTTTCAAAACTGCTGTATGAAAAGTTATGTTCAATTATGTGAGTTGAATGCACACATCACAAAGATGTTTCTGAGAATTTTTCTGTCTAGTTTTTATGTGAAGATATTCCCTTTTCCAGCATAGTCCTCAAATCGCTCCAAATATCCAATTGCAGATTGTACAAAAAGGGTGTTTCAAAACAGCTCTATCAAAAGGAAGGTTCAACTCTGTGAGTTGAATGCATTCATCACAAAGAAGTTTCCGAAAATGCTTCTATCCAGTTTTTATGTGAAGATATTTCCTTTTTCAGCAAAGGCCTCAAAGTGCTCCAAATATCTACTTGCAGATTCTACAAAAAGAGTGTTTCAAAACTGCTCTATCAAAAATAAAGTTCAACTCTGTGAGCTGAATGCACTCATCACAAAGAAGTTTCTGAGAATGCTTCTGTCTACTTTTAATGTGAAGGTATTGCCTTTTTCACCATTGGCCTCAATGCGCTCCTAATATCCACGTGCAGACTCTACAAAAAGAGTGTTTCAAAGCTGTCCTATCAAAAGGAAGGTTCAGCACTGTGAGTTGAATGCACCCATCACAAAGTAGTTTCTGATAATGCTTCTGTCTAGTTTTTATGTGATGAGATTTCCTTTTCCAGCATAAGTCTGAAAGTGCTCCAAATATCCATTTGTAGATTCTCCATAAGGGGTTTTTTAAAACTGTTCGATCAAAAGGGAAAGTTCAAATCTGTGAGTTGAATGCACTCTTCACAAAAAGTTTCTGAGAATGCTTCTGTCTAGTTTTTTTGTGAAGATATTTCCTATTCCAGCATAGGCCTCAAAACGCTCCAAATATCCACTTGCAGATTCTACTAAGAGAGTGTTTCAAATCTGTTCTACCAAAAGAAGGTTCAACACCATGAGTTGAATGCACTCATCACAAATAAGTTTCTGAGAACGTTTCTGTCTTGTTTGTATGTGAAGATATTTCTATTTCCATCATAGGCCTCAAATCGCTCCAAATATCCAATTGCAGATTGTACAGAAAGGGTGTTTCAAAACAGCTCTATCAAAAGGAATTTTCAACTCTGTAAGTTGAATGCAGACATCACATAGAACTTTCGGAGAATGCTTCTGTCTACTTATCATGTGAAGATATTTCGTTTTCAAGCATAGGCCTCATATCGCTCTAAATATCCACTTGCAGATTCTACAAAAAGAGTGTTTCAAAACTATTCTATCAAAAGGTAGTTCCAATCCTGTGAGTTGAATTTATGAAGCACACAGAAGTTTCTGAGAATGCTTCTGTCTAGTTTTTATGTGAAGATATTCCCTTTTCCAGCATTGGCCTCACATCGCTCCAAATATCCACTTGCAGATTCTACAAAAAGGGTGTTTCAAAACTGCCCTATCAAAAGGAAGGTTCAACACTGTGAGTTGAATGCACACATCACAAACAAGTTTCTGAGAATGCTTCTGTCTTGTTTTTATGTGAAGATATTTCGTTTTCCTGCAAAGGCCTCAAAGCGCTCCACATATACCCTTGCAAATACTACAAAAAGAGTGTTTCAAAACTGCTCTATCAAAAGGAAGGTTCACGTCTGTGAGTTGAATGCACACATAAGAAACGTTTCTGAGAATGCTTCAATCTAGTTTTTATGTGAATTTATTTCCTTTTCCAGCATAGGCCTCAAAGTACTCCAAATATCCACTTGCAGATTCAACAAAAAGAGTGTTTCAAAACTCTTCTATCAAAAGGAAGGTTCAACTTTGTAAGTTGAATGCACTCATCAAAAAGAAGATTCTGAGAATGCTTCAGTCTTGTTTGTATGTGAAGATATTTCTATTTCCATCATAAGCCTCAAATCGCTCCAAATATCCAATTGTAGATTGTACAGAAAGGGTGTTTCAAAACAGCTCTATCAAAAGAAATGTTCAACTCTGTAAGTTGAATGCACATATCACAAAGAACTTTCTGAGAATGCTTCTGTCTACTTATCATGTGAAGATATTTCGTTTTCAACCCTAGCCCTCAAATCACTCTAAATATCCACTTGCAGATTCTAGAAAAAGAGTGATTCAAAACTATTCTATCAAAAGGAAGTTTCAAGTCTGTGAGTTGAATTTATGAGGCACAGAGAAGTTTATGAGAATGCTTCTGTCTAGTTTTATGTGAAGATATTCCCTTTTCCAGCATTGGCGTCACATTGCTCCAAATATCCACTTGCAGATTCTACAAAAAGGGTGTTTCAAAACTGCTCTATCAAAAGGAAGGTTCAACACTGTGAGTTGAATGCACACATCACAAACAAGTTTCTGAGAATGCTTCTGTCTTGTTTTTATGTGAAGATATTTCGTTTCCCTGCATAGGCCTCAAAGCGCTCCACATATACCCTTGCAAATTCTACAAAAAGAGTGTTTCAAAACTGCTCTATCAAAAGGGAGGTTCACGTCTGTGAGTTGAATGCACACATAAGAAAGACGTTTCTGAGAATGCTTCAATCTAGTTTTTATGTGAATTCATTTCCTTTTCCAGCATAGGCCTCAAAGCGCTCCAAATATCCACTTGCAGATTCCACAAAAAGAGTGTTTCAAAGCTGTCCTATCAAAAAGAAGGTTCAACACTGTGAGTTGGATGCACCTATCACAAAGTAGTTTCTGATAATGCTTCTGCCTAATTTTTATGTGATGAGATTTCCTTTTCCAGCATAGGTCAGAAAGTACTCCAAATATCCATTTGTAGATTCTCCATAAGGGGTTTTTTAAAACTGTTCGATCAAGAGGGAAAGTTCAAATCTGTGAGTTGAATGCACTCTTCAAAAAAAGTTTCTGAGAATGCTTCTGTCTATTTATGTGAAGATATTCCCATTTCCAGCATAGGCATCAAAGCGATCCAAGTATCCACTTCCACAATCTACAAAGAGAGAGTTTCTAAACTGTTCTATCAAAAGGAAGGTTCAACACTATCAGTTGAATGCACTCATCACAGAGAAGTTACTGAGAATGCTTCTGTCTAATTTATAAGTGAAGATATTTCCTTTTCCATCATAGGCCTGAAATCGCTCCAAATATCCACTTTCAGATTCTACAACAATAGTGTTTCAAAACTGTTCTATCAACAGGAAGGTTCAAATATGTGAGTTGAATGCACTCACCACTAAAATGTCTCTGAGAATTCTTCTGTCTAGTTTTTATGTGAAGATATTTCCTTTCCCAGCACAGCGCTCAAACGCCCCAAATATAAAATTGCAGATACTACAAAAAGAGTGTTTCAAAACTGAACTATCAAAAGAAATGTTCAAGACTGTGAGTTGAATTCATAAAGAACAGGGAAGTTTCTGACAATGCTTCTGTCTAATTATTATGGGAAAATATCTCCTTTTCCAGCATAGGCCTCAAGCGCTCCAAATATCCACTTGCTGATACTACAGAATGGGTGTTTCAAAACTGCTGTATCAAAAGGAAGGTTCCACACGGTGAGTTGAATGCATACATCACAAAGAAGTTTCTGAGAATGCTTCTGTCTACTTTTTATGTGAAGATATATCCTTTTCCAGCATAGGCCTCAAATTTTTCCAAACATCCACTTGCAGATTCTACAAAAAGAGTGTTTCAAAATTGCTCAATCAAAAGATGGTTCAAGTCTTTGAGTTGAATGCACTCATCTCAAAGAAGTTTCTGAAATTGCTTCTGTCTAATTTTTCTGTGAAGATATTTCCTTTTCCAGCATAGAGCTCAAGGCACCCCAAATATCAACTTGCAGACACTACAAAAAGAGTGTTTCAAACCTAAGCTATCAAAAGGAATGTTCAAGTCTCTGAGTTGAATTCATAAAGCACGGGGAAGTTTCTGATAATGCTTCAGTCTAATTTTTATGTGAAGATATTTCCTTTTCCAGCATAGGCCTCAAGTGCTCCAAATATCCACTTGCAGATTCTACAGAAAGGGTGTTTCCAAACTTCTCTATCAAAAGGAAGGTTCAACTCTGATAGTTGAATGCATACATCACAACGAAGTTTCTGAGAATGCTTCTGTCTACTTTTTATGTGGATATATTTCCTTTTCCAGCATAGGCCTCAAATTGCTCCAAACATCCACTTGTAGATTCCACAAAAAAGTGTTTCAAAATTGCTCTATCAAAAGAAGGTTCAAGGCTTTGAGTTGAATGCACTCATCACAAAGAATTTTCTGAGATTGTTTCTGTCTATTTTTTATGTGAAGATATTTCCTTTTCCAGCATAGGCCTCAAAGCCCTCAGAACATCCACTTGCAGATTCTATAAAAAGAATGTTTCACAACTGTTCTATCAAAAGGAAGGTTCAATTCTGTGAGTTGAATGCATTCATCACAAAGAAGTTTCTTAGAGTGCTTCTGTCTAGTTTTTATGTGAAGACATTTCCTTTTCCAGTGTAGGCCTCATAGCGCTCCAAATATCCACTTGCAGATTCTACAAAAGAGTGTTCCAAAACTCCTCTATAAAAAGGAAGGTTCAAGTCTGTGAGTTGAAGGCACTCATCACGGATATTCCCTTTTCCATCGTAGGCCTCAAAGCGCTCCAAATATCCACTTGCAGATTCCATAAAAAGAGTGTTTCAAAACTGTTCTGTCAAATGGAAGTTTCAACTCTGTGATTTGAATGCAGTCATCACCAAGAAGTTTCTGAGAATGCTTCTGTCTAGTTTCTATGTGAAGATTTTCCCTTTTCCTGCATAGTCCTCAAATATCTCCAAATATCCACTGACAGATTCTACAAAAAGTGTGTTTCAAAACTGCTATCAAAACGAATGTTCAACTCCGTGAGTTGAACGCACACATTACACAGAAGTTTCTGAGAATGCTTCTGTCTAGTTTTTATGTGAGGATATTTCCTTTTACAGCATGGGTCTCAAAGGACTCCAAATATCTCCTTGCAGATTCTACAAAGAGAGTTTTTCAAAACTCTTCTATCAAAAGGAAGGTTCATCTCTGTGAGTTCAATGCACTGATCACAGAGAAGTTTCTGAGAATACTTCTGTCTAATTTTTATTTGAAGATATTTCCCTTTCCAGCATAGGCCTCAAAGCGCTCCAAATATCCACTTGCAGATTCTACAAAAACTGTCTTACAAAACTGCTCTATGAAAAGGAAGGTTCAAGTCTGTGAGTTGAATGCACTCATAACAAAGAAGTTTCTGAGAATGCTTCTGTCTAGTTTTTGTATGAAGATATTTCCTTTTCCATCATAGGCCTCAATGCGCCCAAATATCCACTTGCAGATCCTACAAAGGGAGTGTTTCAAAACTCTTCTATGAAAAGAAAGGTTCAACTCTGCGAGTTCAATGCACTCATCACAAAGTACAGTCTGAGAATGCTTTTGTCTATTTTTTATTTGAAGATATTTCCCTTTCCAGCATAAGCCTCAAAGCGCTCCAAATATCCAATTGCATATTCCACAAAAGGAGTGTTTCAAAACAGCTCTATCAAAAGGAAAGTTCAAGTCTGTCAGTTGAATGCACTCATCATGAAGAAGTTTCTGAGAATGCTTCAGCTTAATTTTTATGTGAAGATATTACCTTTTCCAGCATAGGCCCCAAAGCACTCCAAATATCCACTTGCAGATACTACAAAACAAGTGTTTCAAAACTGCTCTATGAAAAGGAAGGTTCAAGTCTGTGAGTTGAATGCACTCATCTCAAAGAACTTTCTGAGAATGCTTCTGCTTAGCTGTTAGGTGAAGATGTTTCCTTTTCCTGCATAGGCCTCTAAGCACTCCAAATACCCACTTACAGACTGTACAAAAAGAGTGTTTCAAAACTGTTCTATGAAAGGGAAAGTTCAACTCTGTAAGTTGAATGCTGTCATCACAGAGAAATTTCTGAGAATGCTTCTGTCTTGTTTTGATATGAAGATATTTCCTTTTCCATCATAGGCCTCAAAACGCTCCAAATATCCATTTGCAGATTCTACAAAAAGAGTGTTTGTAAACTGTTCTATCAAAAGTAATGTTCAATTCTGTGAGATGAATGCACTCATCATAAAGAAGTTTCTGAGAATGTTTCTGTCTAGTTTTTGTGTGAAGATATTTCCTTTTCCAGCATAGGCCTCAAATCGCTCCAAATATCCACATGCAGATTCTACAATAAGACTTTTTCGAAACTGCTCTATCAAAAGGAAGGTTCAAGTCTGTGAGTTAAATGCCTAAAGCAACGTGAAATTTTTGAGAATGCTTTTGTCTACATTTTATGTGAAGATATTCCCTTTTCCAGCATAGGCCAGAAAGTGCTCCAAATATCCACTTGCAGATTCTACAAAAAGTGTGTTTGAAAACTGCTCTATCAAAGGAAACTTCAAGTCTGTGAGTTGAATTCATGAAGCACAGGGAAGTTTCTTAGAATGCTTCTGTCTAGTTTTTATGTGAAGATATTCCCTTTTCCAGCATAGGCCAGAAAATGCTCCAAATATCCACTTGCAGATTCTATAAAAAGTGTGTTTCAAAACTACTCTATCAAAAGGAAAGTTCAAGTCTGTGAGTTGAATTCATAAAGCACAAGGAAATTTCTTAGAATGCTTCTGTCAAGTTTTTATGGGAAGATATTCCCTTTTCCATCATAGGCCTCAAAGCGATCCAAATATCCACTTTCAGATTCTACAAAAAGGGTGTTTCAAAACTTCTCTACCTAAAGGAAGGTTCAACACTGTGAGTTGAGTGCACACATCACAAAGAAGTTTCTGAGAATGCTTCTGTCTAGTTTTTATGTGAAGACACTTCCTTTTCCAGCATAGGCCTCAAAGCGCTCCAAATATCCAATTGCAGATACCACAAAAGGAGTGTTTCAAAACGGCTCTATCACAAGGAAAGTTGAAGTCTGTCAGTTGAATGCACTCATCATGAAGGAGTTTCTGAGAATGCTTCAGCTTAATTTTTATGTGAAGACATTACCTTTTCCAGCATAGACCTCAAAGCTGTCCAAATATCCACTTGCAGTTTCTTCAGTAAGAGTGTTTCAAAACTGCTCTATCAAAAGGATGGTTCAAGTCTGTGAGATAAACGCATAATGCACAGGTTGTTTCTGATAATGCTTCTGTCTTGATTTTATGTGAAGATATTCCCTTTTACAGCATAGGCCTCAAAGCGCTCCAAATATCCACTTGCAGATTCTACAAAAAGAGTGTTTCAAAACTGCACTATCAAAAGGAAGGTTCAAGTCTGTGAGTTGAATTCATAAAGCACAGGGTAGTTTCTGAGAATGTTTCTATCTAGTTCTTATGTGAAGATATTTCCTTTTCCAACATAGGCCTCAAAGCGCTCCAAATATACACTTGCAGATCCCATAAAAAGGGTGTTTCAAAACTGCTCTATCAAAAGGAAGGTTCAACACTGTGAGTTGAATGTGCACATCACAAAGAAGTTTCTGAGAATGCTTCTGTCTAGTTTTTATGTGAACATATTTCCTTTTCCAGCATAGTCCCCAAAGCTCTGCAAATATACACTTGCAGATTCCAGAAAGAGAATGTTTCAAAACTGTTCTCTCAAAAGGAAGTTTCAACTCTGTGAGTTGAATGCACTCATTGCAGAAAATTTTCTGAGAATGTTTCTGTCTTGTTTTTATGTGATAATATTTCCTTTTCCAACATCGGCCTCTAAGTACTCCACATATCCACTTGCAGATTCTACAAAAAGAGTATTTCAAAACTGCTCTATGGAAAGGAAGGTCCAAGTCTGTGAGTTTAATGCACTCATCAAAAGATGTTTCTCAGAATGCTTCTGTCTAGTTTTTATGTGAAGATATTTCCTTTTCCAGCATTGGCCTCAAAGCGCTCCAAATATCCACTTGCAGATTCTCAAAGAGAGTTTCCCAAAACTGTTCTACCAAAACGAAGGTTCAACTCTGTGAGTTGAATGCACACATCACAAAGAAGTTTCAGAGAAAGCTTCTATTTAATTTTTGTAAGAAGATGTTTCCTTTTCCAGCATAGGCCTCAAAGTGCTCCAAACATGCACTTGCAGATTCTACAAAAGGAGTGTTTCAAAACTGCTCTATCAAAAGTTAGGTTCAAGTCTGTGAGTTGAATGGACCCATCACAGATACTTCCTTTTCCATCATAGACCTCAAAGCACTCTATATATCCACCTGCAGATTCTTTAAAAAGAGGGTTTCAAAACTGTTCTATTAAAGAGAGGGTTCAACTCTGTGAGTTGAAAGCATTCATAACAAAGAATTTGATGAGAATACTTCTGTCTAGTTTTTATGTGAAGATATTTAATTTTCCAGCATAGGCCTCAAAGCGTTCCAAATATCCACTTGCAGACTCTACAAAAAGAGTGTTTCAAAACCGCTCTAACAAAATCAAGGTTAAAGTCTGGGAGTTGAATGCACTCATCACAAAGAAGTTTCTGAGAATGCTTCTGCTTATTTTTTATGTGAAGATATTTCCATTTCCAGCATAGGCCTCAGAGTGCTCCAAATATCCACTTGCAGATTGTACAAAAACTGTGTTTCAAAACTGTTCTTTAAAAAGGAAGGTTCAGCTCTGTGAGTTGATTGCACTTATCACAGAGAAGTTTCTGAGAATGCTTCTGTCTAGTTTTTATGTGAAGATATTTCCTTTTCCATCATAGGCCCCAAAGTGCTCCAAATATCCAGTTCCAGATTCTACAAAAAGAGTGTTTCAAAACTTTTCTATCAAAACGAAGTTTCAACTCTGTGAGTTGAAAGCACTCATCACAAAGAATTTTGTGAGAATGCTTCAGACTAGTTTTCATGTGAAGATATTTCCTTTTCCAGCATAGGCCTCAATGTGTTCAAAATATCCACTTGGAGATTCTAGAAAAAGAGTGCTTCAAAACTGTTCTATCAAAAGGAAGGTTCAAATTTGTGAGTTAAATGCACTTATCACAAGGTAGTTTCTGAGAATTCTTCCGACTATTTTTAATTTGAAGGTGTTTCCATTTCCAGCGTAGGCCTCAAAGCGCTCCAATTATCCACTTGCAGATACTACAAAAAAAGTGTTTCAAAACTGCTCTATCAAAAGGAAGGTTCAAGTCTGTGAGTTGAATGCACTCATCACAAAGGAGTTTCGGAGAATGCTTCTGTCTATTTTTTATGTGAAGATATATCCTTTTAAAGTGTACACCTAAAAGCGCTCCAAATATCCACTTGCAGATTCTACAAAGAGAGTGTTTCAAATCTGTTATATCAAAAGGAAGGTTCGACTCTGTGAGTTGAATGCACTCATCACAGAGAAGTTTCTGAGAATGCTTCTGTCTGGTTTTTATGTGAAGATATTACCATTTCCATCATAGGTCTCAATGCACTCCAGTTATTCATTTGCAGATTCTGCAAAAAGAGTATTTCAAAACTGTTCTATCAAAGGGAAGGTTCAACTCCATGAGTTGAATGCGCACATCACAAAGAAGTTTCTGAGAATGCTTCTGTCTAGTTTTTATGTGAAGATACTTACTTTTCCAGCCTAGGCCTCAAAGCGCTCCAAATATTCACTTCCAGATGCTACAAAAAGAGTGTTTCAAAACTGCTCTATGAAAAGCAAGGTTCAAATCTGTTAGTTGAATGCACTCATCATAAAGAAGTTTCTGAGAATGCTTCTGCTTAGTTTTTATTTGAAAATATTTCCCTTTCCAGCGTAGGCCTCACAGCACTCCAAATATCCACTTGCAGAGTGTTCAAAAGAGTGTTTCAAAACTGTTCTGTCAAAAGAAAGGTTCAACTATATGAGTTGAATGCAGTCGTCACAGAGAAGTTTCTGAGAATTCTTCTGTCTAGTTTTTATGAGAAGGTATTTCCTTTTCCATCATAAGCCCCAAAATTTTCCAAATATCCACTTGCAGATTCTACAAAAACAGTGTTTCAAAACTCCTCTATCAAAAGGAAGGTTCAAGCCAGTAAGTTGAATGAACACATCCCAAAGTAGTTTCTGAGAATGCTTCAATCAAGTTTTTATGTGAAGTTATTTCCTTTTCCATCACAGGCCTCAAAGCGCTCCAATATCAAATTGCAGATTCTACAAAAAGAGTGTTTCAAAACTGTTCTATCAAAGGAAGATGGAATTCTGTGAGTTGAATGCGCACATCACAAAAACTTTCTGAGAATGCCTCTGTCTAGTGTTTATGTGAAGATATTTCCTTTTGCAAGATAGGCCTCAAAGCGCTGCAAATATTTACTTACAGATTCTACAAAAAAAGTATTTCAAAACCGTTCTATCAAAAGGACAGTGCAACTGTTGAGTTGAATGTACTCATCCCAAAGAAGTTTCTGAAAATCCTTTTGTCTATTTTTTATGTGAAGATATTTCCTTTTCCAGCATAGGCCTCAAAGCACTCCAAATATCCACTTGCAGATTCTACAAAAAGAGTGTTTGAAAACTGCTCTATCAAAAGGATGGTTTAAGCCTGTGATTTGAATTCACTCATCACAAAGAAGTTTCTTAGAATGCTTCCGTCAATTTTTTGTGTGAAGATATTTCCGTTTCCAAAATAGGCCTCAAAGCACTCCAAATATCCACTTGCAGATCCTACAAAAAGACTGTTTCAAAACTGCTCTATTAAAAGGAAAGTTCAAGTCTGTAAGTTGAATGCATGAAGCACAGTGAAGTTTCTGAGAATGATTCTGTCTAGTTTTTATGTGAAGATATTTCCTTTTCCAGCATAGGCCTCAAAGTGCTCCAAATATTCAGTTGCAGATTCCACAAAAATGGTATTTCAAAACTGCTATATCAAACGGAAGGTTCAACTATGTTAGCTGAATGCACTCATCACAAAGATGTTTCTGAGAAAGCTTCTGTCTAGTTTTTATGTGAAGATGTTTCCTTTTCCAGCATAGGCCCGAAAGCGCTCCAAATATCCACTTGCAGATTCTACAAAAGGGTGTTTCCAAACTGCTCTATCAAAAGTATGGTTCAACTCTGTGAGTTGAATGCACACATCACGAAGAAGTTTCTGAGAATGCTTCTGTTTAGTTTTTATGTGAATATATTTCCTTTTCCAGCACAGGCCTCAAATTCCTCCAAATATCCATTTGAAGATTCTACAAAAATGGTGTTCCGAAGCTGCTCAATCAAAAGGAAGGCTCAATCTGTGAGTTGAATACAATAATTACAGAGAAGTTCCTTGGAAAGCTTCTTTCTAGTTTTTATGTGAAGATATTTCCTTTTCCATCATAGGCCTTAATGCGCTCCAAATATCCACTTGCAGATTCTACAAAAAGAGTGTTTCAAAACACTTCTAAGAAAAGGAAGGTTCAACTGTGTAAGTTGAATGCACTCATCACAAAGAAGTCTCTGACAATGCTTCTGTCTAGTTTCTGTGTGAAGATACTTTCTTTTCTAGCATAGGCCGCAAAGACCTCCAAATATAAATTGCTGATCCTACAAAAAGTGTGTTTCAAATCCCTTCTATCAATAGGAAGGTTCAACTCTGTTAGTTGAATGCACTCATCACAGGGAGCTTTCTGAGAATGCACCTGTCTAGTTTTTATGTGACAATATTTCTTTTTCCATCATAGGTCTCAAAGCGTTCCAAATATAAACTTACAGATTGAACAAAAAGACTGTTTCAAAACTGTCCTATCAAAAAGAAGGTTCAACTCTGCGAGTTGAATGCACTCATCACAAAGCAGTTTCTGAGAATGTTTCTGTCTAGTTTTTGCGTGAAGATATTTCCTTTTCCAGCATAGGCTCCAAAGCGCTGCAAGTATCCACTTGCAGATTCTACAAAGAGAGTGTTTCCAAAGTGTTCTATCAAAAGGAAGCTTCAACTCTGTCAGTTTAATGCATTCTTTCTGAGAATGCTTCTGTCTAGTTTTTATGTGAAGATATTTCCTTTTCCCGCATAGACCTTAAAGCGTTCCAAATATCCACTTGCAGACTGTACAAAAAGGGTGTTTCAAAACTGCTCTATCAAAAGGGAGGTTCAATTCTGTGAGTTGAATGCACACATCACAAAGAAGTTTCTGAGAATGCTTCTGTCTAGTTTTTATGTTAAGATATTTTCTTTTATAGCATAGGCCTCATAGCGCTCCAAATATCCACCTTCAGATTCTACCAAAAGAGTTTTTCAAAACTGCTCTATCAAAAGGAAAGTTCAACTCTGTGAGTTGAATGCACTCATCACAAAGAAGTTTCTGAGAATTCTTCTGTATAACTTTTATGTGAAGACATTTCATTTTCCAGCATAGGCCTCATAGCGCTCCAAATATCCAATCGTAGATTCTACAAAAAGAGTGTTTCAAAACTTTTCTATCAAAAGAAAATTTCAACTGAGGGAGTTCAATGCACTCATCACAGAGAAGTTTATGAGAATGCTTCTGTCTAGTTTTTTATGTGAAGAAATTTCCTTTTCCATTATAGGCCTCAAAGCACTCCAAATATCCACTTGCAGATTCTACAAAAAGAGTGGTTCAAAACCATTCTATCAAAAGGAAGGTTCAACTCTGTGAGTTGAATGCACTCATCAAAAAGAAGTTTCTGATAGAGCTTCTGTCTTGTTTTTATGTGAAGATATTTCCTTTTCCAGGGTAGGCCTCAAAGGGCTCCAAATATCCACTTGTAGATTCTACAAAAAGAGTGTTTCAAAACTGTCCTATCAAAAGAAAGTTTCATCTCAGTGAGTTCAATGCAATCATCACAAAGAAGTTTCTGAGAATGCTTCTGTCTGGTTTTTATGTGAAGATATTTCCTTTTCCAGCATAGGCCTCAAAGGGCTACAAATATCCACTTGCAATTTCTACAAAAAGGATGTTTCAAAACTGCTCTGTCAAAAGGAAGTTTTGATTCTGTGAGTTGAATGCTCACATTACAAAGAAGTTTCTGAGAATGCTTCAATCTAGTTTTTATGTGAAGTTATTTCCTTTTCCAGGATAGACCTCAAAGCGCTCAAAATATCCAACTGTAGATTCTACAAAAAGAGTGTTTCAAACCTGTGCTATCAAAGGGAAGGTTCAACTCTTTGATTTGAATGCATAAAGCACAGGGAAGTTTCTCAGAAAGCTTCTGTCAAGTTCTTATGTGAAGATATTCCTTTTTCCAGTGTAGGCCTCAAAGCACTCCAAATATCCATCTGCAGATATTACAAAAGGTGTGCTTCAAAACCGCTTTATCAAAACGAAGGTTCAAATCCGTGAGTTGAATGCACTCATCACTAAGAAGTTTCTGAGAATGCTTCAGTCTAGTTTTTATGTGAAGATATTTTCTTTTCCAGCATAGGCCTCAAAGCGCTCAAAATATCCACTTGCAGATTCTGAAAAAAGGGTGTTTCAAAACTGCTCCATCAAAAATACTGTTCAACTCTGTGAATTGAATGCACACATCACAAAGAATTTTCTGAGAATTCTTCTGTTTAGTTTTTATGTGAAGGTATTTCCTTTTCCACCATAGGCCTCATTGAGCTCCAAATATTCACTTGCAGATTCTACAAAAAGAGAATTTCAAAACTTCTCTATCAAAAGAAACGTCCAAATCTGTGTGATGAACGCATAAAGCACAGGGAAGTTTCTGAGAATGCTTCTGTCTAGTTTTTATGTGAAGATATTCTTTTTTTGCAGCATTGGCCTCAAATCACTCCAATTATCCACTTGCAGATTCTACAAAAAGAGTGTTTTTAACTGATCTATCAAAAGGAAAGTTCAGCTCTGTGGGTTGAATGCAGTCATCACAAAGACATTTCTGAGAATGCTTCTATCTAGTTTTTATGTGAAGATTTTCCCTTTTTGCAGCATAGGCCTCAAATCGTTCCAAATATCCACTTGCAGATCCTACAAAAAGAGTGTTTCAAAGCTGCTCTATCAAAAGGAAGATTCAACTCTTGGAATTGAATGCACACATCACAAAGAAATTTCTGAGAATGCTTCTGTTACTCTTCTTGTGAAGATATTCCCTTTTCCAGCATTGGCCTCAAAGTGCTCCAAATATCCAATTGCAGATCCTACAAAAAGAGTGTTTCAAAACTGCTCTTTCAAAATGAAGGTTCAAGTCCATGAGGTGAATGCAGTCATCACAAAATGTTTCTGATAATGGTTCTGCTTAGTTTTTATGGGAAGATATTTCCTTTTCCAGCACAGGCCTCAAAGCATTCCAAATAATCTCTTGTAGACCCTACAAGGAGAGTGCTTCAAAACTGTTCTATGTAAAGTTATGTTGAACTCTGTGAGTTGAATGCAATCATCACAGAGAAGTGTCTGAGAATGCTTCCGTCTAGTTTTTATGTGAAGATATTTCCTTTTCCAGCATAGGCCTCAAAGCGCTCAAATATTCACTTGCAGATTCTACAAACAGAGTGTTTCAAAACTGTTCTATCAAAAGGAAAGTTCAACTCTGTGAGTTGAATGCACTCATCACAAAGAAGTTTCTGAGAATGTTTTTGTCTAGTTTTTACGTGAGGATATTTCCTTTTCCAGCATAGGCTTCAAAGCCCTCCAAATATACACTTGCAGATACTACAAAAGGAGTGTTTCAAATCTGCTCTTTCAAAAGGAAGGTTGAAGCCTATGAGTTGAATGCATAAAGTGCAGGGAAGTTTCTCAGAATGCTTCTGTCTAGTTTTTATGTGAAGATATTCCTTTTTCCAGCATAAGCCTCAAATCTCTCCAAATGTCTACTTGCGGATTCTATAAAAAGGGTGTTTCAAAACTGCTCTATCAAAAGGAAGATTCTACTCTGTTAGTTTAATGCAGTCATCACAAAGAAGTCTCTGAGGATGCTTCCGTCTAGTTTTTATATGAAGATATTTCCTTTTCGAGCATAGGCCTCAAAGCCTTCCAAATATCCACTTACAGATTCTACGAAAAGAGTGTTTCAAAACTCTTCAATCAAAAGGATGGTTCAACTCTGGGAATTGAATGCACTCATCACAAAGAAGTTTCTGAGAACACTTCCATGTAGATTTTATGTGTATATATTTCCTTTTCCATTGTAAGCCTCAAAGAGCTCCAAATATCCAGTTTCAGATTCTACAAAAATAGTGTTTCACAATTGTTCTATCAAAAGGAAGGTTCAACATTGTGAGCTGAATGCATTCATCTCAAAGTAGTTTTCGGAGAAGGCCTCTGTCCAGTTTTTCAAAGCACTCCAAATATCCACTTGCAGTTTCTACAAAAAGATTGTTTTAAATCTGCTCTTTCAAAAGGAAAGTTCAAGTCTGTGAGTTGAATGCATAAAGCACAGGGAAGTTTCTGAGAATGCTTCCGTCTAGTTTTTATGTGAAGATATTCCCTTTTACAGCATAGGCCTCAAATCGCTCCAAATATCCCCTTGCAGATTCTACAAAAAGGGTGTTTCAAAACTGCGCTATCAAAGGGAACATTCTGCTCTGTTAGATTAATGCACGCATCACAAAGAAGTTTCAGAGAATGCTTCTTTCTAGTTTTTATCTGAAGATATTTCCTTTTCCAACTTAGGCCTCAAAGCCCACAAAATATCCACTTGCGGATCTACAAAAAGTGTGTTTCAAAACTTCTCTGCCAAAAGGAAGGTTCAAGTGTGTGAGTACAATGCACTCATCATACAGAGGTTTCTGAGAATGCTTCTGTATAGTTTTTAGGTGAAAATATTTCCTTTTCCAGTGTAGGCCTCATAGCCTCCAAATATCCACTTGCAGATTCTACAAAAAGAGTGCGTCAAATCTGCTCCATCAAAAGGAAGGTTTAGGTTTGTGAGTTGAATTCACTCATCAATAAGAACTTTGTGAGAATGCTTCTGCTTAGTTTTTATGAGAACATATTTCCATTTCCAGCATAGGCCTCAAAGCGCACCGAGTATCCACTTTCAGATTCTATAAAGGGAGTGTTTCAAAACCGTTCTATCAAAAGGAAGGTTCACCTCTGTGAATTGAATGCACTCATCACAGAGAAGTTTCTGAGAATGCTTCTGTCTAGTTTTTATGTGAAGATATTTCCTTTTACAGCATTGGCGTAAAAACACTCCAAATATCCACTTGCAGATTCTACAAAAGGAGTGTTACAAAACTGTTCTATCAAAAAGAAGTTTCAACTCTGTGAGTTCAATGCACTCATCACAAAGCAGTTTCTGAGAATGCTTCTGTCTAGTTTTTAGGTGAAGATATTTCCTTTTTCATCATAGGCCTCAAATCTCTTCAAATATCCACTTGCAGATACTACAAAAAGAGTGTTTCAAAACTGCTCAATCAAAAGGAAGGCTCAAGTCTGTGAGTTGAATGCATAAAGCATGGCGAAGTTTCTGAGAATGCTTCTGTCTAGTTTTCATGTGAAGATATTCCGTTTTTGCAGCATAGGCCTCAAATCGCTCCAAATATGCACTTGCAGATTCTACAAAAAGAGTGTTTCAAAACTCTTCTATCAAAAGGAAAGTTCAACCCTGTGAGTTGAAGGCACTCATCACAAAGACATTTCTGAAAATGCTTCTGTCTCGTTTTTATGTGAAGATATTTCCTTTTCCAGCATAGACCTCAAAATGCTCCAAATATCCACTTGCAGATTCTACAAAAAGACGGTTTCAAAACTGTTCCATCAAAAGGAAAGTTCAACTCGGTGAGTTAAATGCACTCATCACAAAGAAATTTCTGAGAATGCTTTTGTCTAATTTTTCTGTGAGGATATTTCCTTTTCCATCATAGGCCTCAAAGCCCTCCAAATATGCACTTGCAGTTTCTACAAAAAGAGTGGTTCAAATCTGCTCTTTCAAAAAGAAGGTTCAAGAGTGTGAGTTGAATGCACAAAGCACAGGGAAGTTTCTCAGAATTCTTCTATCTGGTTTTTATATGAAGATATTCCTTTTTCCAGCATAGGCCTCAAATCGCTCCAAATGTCCACATGCAGATTCTATAAAAAGTATGTTTCAAAACTTCTCTATCAAAAGGAAGGTTCTACTCTGTGAGTTGAAATCATAAAGCACAGAGAAGCTTCTGAGAATTCTTCTGTCTAGTTTTTATGTGTAGATATTCCCTTTTCCAGCACTAGCCTCAAACATTCAAAAATATCCATGTGCAGATTCTAAAAAAAGCGTGTTTCATAACTGCTCTTTCAAAAGGAAGGTTCAACTCTGTGAATTGAATACACACATCACAAAGAGGTTTCTGAGAATGCTTCTATCTTGTTTTTTTATGAAGGTATTTCCTTTTCCAGCATAGGCTTCAAAGCGCTCCAAATATCCACTTGCAGTTACTACAAAAACAGTGTTTCAAAACTGCTTAATCAAAAGGAAGGTTCAAGTCTGTGTGTTGAATTCCTAAAGCACAGGGAAGTTTCTGAGTATGCTTCTGTCCAGTTTTTATGTGAAGATATTCCCTTTTCCAGCCTAGGACTCAAAGTGCTAAAATTATCCACCTGCAGATTCTACAAAATGGTGTTTCAAAACTGCTTTATCAAAAGGCAGTTTCAAGTCTGTGAGTTGAAGACACACATCACAAAGATGTTTTTCAGAATGCTTCAATATAGTTTTTATGTGAAGTTATTTCTTACTGCAGCATAGGCCTCAAGCGCTCCAAATATCCACTTGCAGATTCCACAAAAAGATTGTTTCCAAACTGTTCTATCAAAAGGAAGTTTCAACCCTGTGAGTTGGATGCAATCATCACAAAGTAGTTTCTGAGAATGCTTCTGTCTAGTTTTTAGGTGAAGATATTTCCTTTTCTAGCATAGGCCTCAAAGCCCTCCAAACATCCACTTGCAGATTCTATAAAAAGTGTGTTTCAAAACTAGTCTATCAAAAGGAAGTTTCAACTATGTTGGTTGAATGCACTCATCCCACAGAAGTTTCTGAGAATGTTTCTGTCTAGTTTTTAGGTGAAGCTATTTCCTTTTTCATCATAGGCCTCAAATCGCTCCAAATATCCAATTGCAGATTCTACAAAAAGAGTGTTTCAAAACTGCTCTATCAAAAGGAAGTTTCAAGAGTGTGAGCTGAATGCATAAAGCACAGCGAAGTATCTGAGAATGCTTCTGTCTAGTTCTTATGTTCAGATATTCCCTTTTTGCAGCATAGGCCTCAAATCCCTCCAAATATACACTTGCAAATTCTACAAACAGAGTGTTTCAAAACTGTTCTATCAAAATGAAAGTTCAACCCTGTGAGTTGAAGGAACTCATCACAAAGAAATTTCTGAGAATTCTTCTGTCTAGTTTTTATATGAAGATATTTCCTTTTCCAGCATAGACCTCAAAATGCTCCAAATATCCACTTGCAGATACTACAAAAAGACTGTTTCAAAACTCTTCCGTCAAAAGGAAAGTTCAACTCGGTGAGTTAAATGCACACATCACAAAGAAATTTCTGAGAATGCTTTTGTCTAATTTTTCTGTGAGGATATTTCCTTTTCCATCATAGGCCACAAAGCGCTCCAAATATGCACTTGCAGTTTCTACAAAAAGAGTGTTTCAAATCTGCTCTTTCAAAAAGAAGGTTCAAGAGTGTGAGTTGAATGCACAAAGTGCAGGGAAGTTTCTCAGAATGCTTCTGTCTAGTTTTTATATGAAGATATTCCTTTTTCCAGCATAGGCCTCAATGAGCTCCAAATAATCTCTTGTAGATTCTTCAAAGAGAGTGTTTCATAACTGACTCATCGCAGAGAAGTTTCTGAGAATGCTTCCATCTAGGTATTATGTGAAGATATTTCCTTTTCCAGCATGGGCCCCAAAGCGCTCCAAATATCCACTTGCAGATTCTAAAAAAAGAGTGTTTCAAAACTGTTCCACCAAAAGAAAGGTTCAACTCTGTGAGCTGAATGCATTCATCCCAAAGAAGTTTCAGAGAATGCTTTTGTCTAGTTTTTATGTGAGGATATTTCCTTTTCCAGCATAGGCCTCAAAGCACTCCAAATATACACTTGCAGATGCTACAAAAAGAGTGTTTAAAATCTCCTCTTTGAAAAGGAAGTTTCAAGTCTGTGAGTTGACTGCATAAACCACAGGGAAGTTTCTGAGAATGCTTTTATCTAGTTTTTATGTCAAGATATCCCCTTTTTCACCATAGGCCTCAAATCGCTCTAAATATCCACTTGCAGAGTCTACAAAAAGGATGTTTCAAAACTGCTCTATCAAAAGGAAGGTTCAAGCCTGTGAATTGAATGCATAAGGCACAAGGAAGTCTCTGAGAATGCTTCTGTCTAGTTCTTATGTTCAGATATTCCCTTTTTGCAGAATAGGCCTCAAATCGCTCCAAATATCCACTTGCAAATTCTACAAACAGAGTGTTTCAAAACTGTTCTTTCAAAAGGAAAGTTCTACCCTGTTAGTTGAATGCACTCACCACAAAGAAATTTCTGAGAATGCTTCTGTCTAGTTTTTATGTGAAGATATTCCCTTTTCCAGCATAGGCCTCAAATTACTCCAAATATCCACTTGTAGATTCTATAAAAAGAGTGTTTCAAAACTGCTCTATCAAAAGGAATGTTCAAGTCTCTGAGTTGAATGCACTCATCACAGAAATGTTTCTGAGAATGATTCTGCTTAGTTTTTATGGGAAGATATTCCCTTTTCCATCATAGGCCTCTATGCACTCTAAATAATCTATTGTAGATTCTACAAAGAGAGTGATTCAAAACTGTTCTACCAAAAGGAAGGTTGAACTCAGTGAGTTGAATGCACTCATCACAGAGACGTGTCTGAGAATGCTTCTGTCTAATTTTTATGTGAAGATATTTCCTTTTCCAGCATAGGTCTCAAAGCACTCCAAATATCCAGTTGCAGATTCTACAAAAAGAGTGTTTCAAAACTGTTCTATCAAAAGGAAGGTTCAACTCTGTTAGCTGAATGCATTCATCACAAAAAATGTTTCTGAGAATGATTCTGCCTACTTTTTATGGGAAGATATTCCCTTTTCCATCATAGGTCTCAATGTGCTCCAAATAATCTATTGTAGATTCTACAAAGAGAGTGATTCAAAACTGTTCTATGAAAAGGAAGGTTGAACTCTGTGAGTTGAATTCACTCATCACAGAGAAGGGTCTGAAAATGCTTCTGTCTAATTTTTATGTGAAGATATTTCCTTTTCCAGC
This sequence comes from Pongo abelii, assembly GCF_028885655.2. Classification (NCBI taxonomy): domain Eukaryota; kingdom Metazoa; phylum Chordata; class Mammalia; order Primates; family Hominidae; genus Pongo; species Pongo abelii. The sequence goes on from NC_071999.2 coordinate 12,929,323, forward strand.
ATAGGTCTCAAAGCACTCCATATATCCACTTGCAGATTCTACAAAAAGAGTGTTTCAAAACTGTTCTATCAAAAGGAAGGTTCAACACTGTAAGCTGAATGCATTCATCACAAGGAAGTTTTGGAGAATGCTTTTGTCTAGTTTTTCTGTGAGGATATATCCTTTTCCAGCATAGGCCTCAAAGTGCTCCAAATATCCACTTGCAATTTCTACAAAAAGAGTTTTTCAAATCTGCTCTTTCAAAAGGAAGGTTTAAGTCTGTGAGTTGAATGCATAAAGCACACTGAAGTTTCTGAGAATGCTTCCGTCTAGTTTTTATGTGAAGATATTCCCTTTTACACCACAGGCCTCAAATTGCTCCAAATATCCACTTGCAGATTCTACAAAAAGTGTGTTTCAAAACTGCTCTATCAAAAGGAAGTTTCTAGTCCGTTAGATGAATGCATGCATCACAAAGAAGTTTCAGAGAATGCTTCTGTCTAGTTTTTATGTGAAGATATTTCCTTTTCCAGATTAGGCCTCAAAGCACACCAAATATCCACTTGCACATTCTACAAAAGGAGTTTTTCAAAACTGCTGTATCAAAAAGAAAGTTCAAGCCTGTGAGTACAATGCGCTCATCATAGAGATGTTTCTGAGAATGCTTCTGTATAGTTTTTATGTGAAGATATTTCCTTTTACAGCGTAGGCCTCATAGCGCTCCAAATATCCACTTGCAGATTCTACAAAAAGAGTGTGTCAAAACTGCAATATCAAAAGGAAGGTTTAAGTCTTTGAGTTGAATGCACTCATCACTAAGAACTTTGTGAGTATGATTCTGCTTAGTTTTTATGAGAACATATTTCCATTTCCAGCATAGGCCTCAAAGCACACGAAGTATCCATATTCAGATTATACAAAGAGAGTGTTACAAAACAGTTCTAAAAAAAGGAAGTTTCAACTCTATGGGTTGAAAGCACTCATCACAAAGAAGTTTCTGAGAATGCTTCTGTCTAGTTTTTAGGTGAAGATATTCCCTTTTTCATCATAGGCCTCAAATCGCTCCAAATATCCAATTGCAGATTCTACAAAAAGAGTGTTTCAAAACTGCTCTATCGAAAGGAAGGTTCAAGTCTGTGAGTTGAATGCATGAAGCACTGGGAAGTTTCAGGGAATGCTTCTGTCTAGCTTTTATGTGAAGATTTCTCTTTTTGCAGCATAGGCCTCAAATCGCTCCAAATACCCACTTGCAGATTCTACAAAAAGAATGTTACAAAACTATTCTATCAAAAGGAAAGTTCAACCCTGTGAGTTGAATGCACTCATCACACAGAAATTTCTGAGAATGCTTCTGTCTAGTTTTGATGTGAAGATATTCCCTTTTCCAGCATAGACCTCAAAGCGCTCCGAATATCCACTTGCAGATTCTACAAAACGAGTGTTTCAAAACTACTCTATCAAAAGGAAGGTTCAAGTCTGTGAGTTGAATGCACTCATCACAAAAATATTTCTGAGGATGATTCTGCTTAGTTTTCATGGGAAGATACTTTCTTTTCCAGCATAGGCCTCAATGAGCTCCAAATAATCTCTTGTAGATTCTACAAAGAGAGTGTTTCATAACTGTTCTACCAAAAGGAAGGTTGAACTCTGTGAGTTGAATGCACTCATCACAGAGAAGTTTCTGTGAATGCTTCCATCTAGTTATTATGTGAAGATATTTCCTTTTCCAGCATAGGCCTCAAAGCGCTCCAAATATCCACTTGCAGATTCTACAAAAAGAGTGTTTCAAAACTGTTCCATCAAAGTGAAGGTTCAACTCTGTGAGGTGAATGCATTCATCACAAAGAAGTTTCGGAGAATGCTTTTGTCTACTTTTTATGTGGGGATATTTCCTTTTCCTGCATAGGCCTCAAAGCACTCCAAATATCCACTTGCAGTTTCTACAAAAACAGTGTATCAAATCTGCTCTTTCAAAAGGAAGTTTTAAGTCTGTGAGTTGAATGTGTAAGGCACAGGGAAGTTTCTGAGAATGCTTCTAACTAGTTTTTATGCGAAGATATCCCCTTTTTCACCATAGGCCTCAAATCGCTCCAAATATCCACTTGCAGATTCTACAAAAAGGGTGTTTCAAAACTGCTCTATCAAAAGGAAGGTTCTACTCTGTTAGTTTAATGCACACATCACAAAGAAGATACGGAGAATTCTTCTGTCCAGTTTTTATGTGAAGATATTTCCTTTTCCAGCTTAGCCCTCAAATCGCACCAAATATACACTTGCATATTCTACAAAAAGACTGTTTCAAAACTGCTCTATCAAAAGGAAATTTAAAGTCTGTGAGTACAATGCACTCATCACAAAGAAGTTTCTGAGCATGCTTCTGTCTAGTATTTATATGAAGAAATTTCCTTTTCGAGCATAGGCCTCAAAGCATTCTAAATATCCACTTGCAGATTCTACAAAAAGAGTGTTTCAAAACTGTTCAATCAAAAGGTTGGTTCAACTCTGTGAGTTGAACTCACTCATCACAATGAAGTTTATGAGAATACTTCCGTCTAGGTTTTATGTGAAGATATTTCCTTTTCCATCATAAGCTTCAAAGAGCTCCTAATATCCACTTTCAGATACTAGTAAAAGAGTGTTTCACAACTGTTCTATCAAAAGGAAGGTTCAAACCTGTGAGCTGAATGCATTCATCAAAAAGTAGTTTCTGAGAAGGCCTCTGTCCAATTTTTATATGAAGATGTTTCTTTTTGCAGCATAGTTCTCAAAGCGCTCCAAAAATCCACTTGCAGATTCTACAAAAAGAGTGTTTCAAAACTGCGCTATCAAAAGGAAGGTTCAAATCTGTGAGTTGAAATCATAAAACACAGAGAAGTTTCTGAGAATGCCTCTGTCTAGTTTTTATGTATACATATTTCCTTTTCCAGCACTGGCCTCAAAGTGCCAAAAATATCTACCTGCAGATCCTACAAAAAGGGTGTCTCATAACTGCTCTTTCAAAAGCAGGGTTCAACTCTGTGAGTTGAATGCACACATCACAAAGAAGTTTCTGAGAATACTTCTGTCTAGTTTTTATGTGATGGTATTTCCTTTTCCTGCATAGGCCTCAAAGTGCTCCAAATATCCACTTCCAGGTTCTACAAAAAGTGTGTTTCCAAACTGTTCTATCAAAAGGAAGTTTCAAGTCTGTGAGCTGAATTCATAAAGCACAGGGAAGTTTCTGAGAATGCTTCTGTCCGGGTTTTAGGTGAAGATATACCCTTTTCCAGGCTAGGCCTCAAAGTGCTAAATCTATCCACTTGCAGATTCTACAATATGGTGTTCCAAAACTGCTTTATCAAAAGGAAGTTTCAATTCTGTGAGTTGAAGGCACACATCACAAAGATGTTTTTGAGAAAGCTTCAACATAGTTTTTATGTGAAATTATTTCTTACTCCATCATAGGCCTCAAGCGATCCAAATATCCACTTGCAGATTCTACAAGAAGATTGTGTCAGAATTGTTCTATCAAAAGGAAGTTTCAACCCTGTGAGTTGAATGCACTCATCACAAATAAGTTTCTGAGAATGCTTCTGTCTAGTTTTTAGGTGAAGATATTTTCTTTTCCAGCATAGGCCTCAATGCCCTCCAAACATCCAATTGCAGATTCTACAAAAAGTGTGTTTCAAAACTAGTCTATCAGAAGGAGGGTTCAACTCTGTTGGTTGAATGTACTCATCCCACAGAAGTTTTTGAGAATATTTCTGTCTAGTTTTTAGGTGAAGATATTTCCTTTTTCATCATAGGCCTCAAATCGCTCCAAATATCCACTTGCAGATTCTACAAAAAGAGTGGTTCAAAACTGCTCTATCAAAAGGAAGGTTCAAGCCGGTGATTTGAATGCATAAAGCTAAGGGAAGTCTCTGAGAATGCTTCTGTCTAGTTCTTAAGTTAAGATATTCCCTTTATGCAGCACAGGCCACAAATCTCTCCAAATATCCACTTGCAAATTCTACAAACAGAGTGCTTCAAAACTGTTCTATCAAAAGGCAAGTTCAAACCTCTGAGTTGAATGCACTCATCACAAAGAAATTTCTGAGAATGCTTCTGTCTAGTTTTTATGTGAAGATATTTCCTTTTCCAGCATAGGCCTCAAATTGCTCCAAATATCCACTTGCAGATTCTACAAAAAAAGTGTTTCAAAACTGTTCTATCAAAAGGAAGGTTCAACTCTTTGAGTTGAATGCACTCATCCCAAAGTAATTTCTGTGAATGCTTCTGTCTAGTTTTTATATGAAGATATTTCCTTTTCCATCTTTGACCTCAAAGTGCTCGAAATACCCACTTGCAGAATCAACACAAAGAGTGTTTAAAAACTGCCCTATCAAAAGGAATGTTCAAGTCTGTGAGTTCAATGCACTCATCACAAAAATGTTTCTGAGAATGATTACGCTTAGTTTTTATGGGAAGATACTTCCTTTTCCAGCATAGGCCTCAATGCACTCCAAATAATCTCTTGTAGATTCTACAAAGAGAGTGATTCAAAACTGTTCTACCAAAAGGAAGGTTGAACTCTGTGAGTTGAATGCACTCATTACAGAGAAGTTTCTGAGAATGCTTCCATCTTGTTTTTATGTGAAGATATTTTCTTTTCCAGAATAGGCCTCAAAGCGCTCCAAATATCACTTGAAGATTTGACAAAAAGAGTGTTTCCAAACTGTTCTATCAAAAGGAATGTTCAAGTCTGTGAGTTGAATGCACTCATCACAAAAATGTTTCTGAGAATGATTCTACTTAGTTTTTATGGGAAGATACTTCCTTTTCCAGCATAGGCCTCAATGCACTCCAAATAATCTCTTGTAGATTCTACAAAGAGAGTGATTCAAAACTGTTCTATCAAAAGGAAGGTTGAAATCTGTGAGTTGAATGCACACATTACAGAGAAGTGTCTGAGAATGCTTCCGTCTTGTTTTTATGTGAAGATATTTTCTTTTCCAGCATAGGCCTCAAAGCGCTCCAAATATCCACTTGCAGATTTGACAAAAAGAGTGTTTCCAAACTGTTCTATCAAAAGGAACGTTCAACTCTTTGAATTGAATGCACTCATCACACAGAAATTTCTGTGAATGCTTCTGTCTAGTTTTATGTGAAGATATTTCCTTTTCCATCATAGGCCTCAAAGTGCTCCAAATATCCACTTGCAGATTCTACAAAAAGAGTGTTTCAAAACTGCTCTATCAAAAAGAAGTTTCAAGTCTGTGAGTCGAATGCACTCATCACAAAAAAGTATCTCAGAATGATTCTGCTTATTTTTTTATGGGAAGATACTTCTTTTCCCAGCATAGGCCTCAATATGCTCCAAATGATCCCTTGTAGATTCTACAAAGAGAGTGTTTCATAACTGTTCTACAAAAAGGAAGGTTGAACTCTGTGAGTTGAATGCACTCATCACAGAGAAGTGTCTGACAATGCTTCCATCTAGTTTTTATGTGAAGATATCCCCTTTTCCAGCATAGGCCTCAAATCTCTCCAAATATCCACTTGCAGATTCTACAAAAAGGGTGTTTCAAAACTGTTCCTTCAAAAGGAAGGTTCAACTCTGTGAGCTGAATGCATTCATCATAACAAGTTTCAGAGAATGCTTTTGTCTAGTTTTTATGTGAGGATATTTCTTTTTCCAGCATAGGCCTCAAAGCGCTCCAAATATCCACTTGCAGTCTCTACAAAAACAGTGTTTCAAATCTGCTCTTTCAGAAGGAATTTTCAACTCTGTATGTTGAACGCATAAAGCACAGAGAAGTTTCTGAGAATGCTTCTATCTAGTTTTTAGGTGAAGATATCCCCTTTTTCAGCATAGGCCTGAAATCTCTCCAAATATCGACTTGCAGATTCTACAAAAAGGGTGTTTCAAAACTGCACTATCAAAAGGAAGGTCCTACTTTGTTTTTTGAATGCACACACCACAAAGTGGTTTCGGAGAATGTTTCTGTCTAGTTTTTACCTGAAGATATTTCCTTTTGCTGCTTAGGCCTCAAAGCACACAAAATATCCACCTGCAGATTCTACAAAAAGAGTGTTTCAAAACTGCACTTTCAAAAGGAAAGTTAAAGTCTGTAAGTTGAATGCACTCATCACAAAGAAGTTTCTGAGAATGCTTCTGTCTAGTTTTTATGGGAAGATATTTCCTTTTCCAGTGTGGGCCACCTAACACTCCAAATATCCTCTTGCATATTCTAGAAAAAGAGTGTTTCAAAACTGCTCTACCAAAAGGAAGGTTCAACACGGTGAGTAGAATGTGCACATCAGAAAAAGTTTCTGAGAATGCTTCTGTCTAGTATTTATGTGAAGGTAATTCCTTTTCCAGCATAGGCCTCAAAGCGCTCCAAGTAAACACTTGCGGAATCTCCAAAAACAGTGTTTCAAAACTGTTCTGTCAAAAGGAAGGTTCAACTCTGTGAGAAGAATGCACTCATCACAAAGAAGTTTTTGAGAATGCTTCAGTCTAGTTATTATGGGAAAAAATTTCCTTTTCCAACATAGGCATCAAAGCGCTCAAATAACCCATTGCAGATTCTACAAAAAGAGTGTTTCAAAAGTGTTCTATCAAAGGAAGGTTCAACTCTGTGAGTAGAATGCACTCGTCACAAAGAAGTTTCTGAGAATGCTTCGGTCTAGTTTTCATGGGAAGATATTTCCTTTTCAAACATAGGAATCAAAGCGCTTCAAATAAACACTTGCAGATTTTTCAAAGAGTGTTTCTAAACTGTTCTATCAAAGGGAAGGTTCAACTCTGTGAGTACAATGCAATGGAATGGAATGGATTGGAATCTCCAATCCACCCTACACTCTTTTTGTAGAATCTGCAAGTGTTTATTTAGAGCTCTCTGAGGCCTATGTTGGAAAAGGAGTGTTTCAAAACTGCGCTTTCAAAAGGAAGCTTCCTCTCTGTGACTTGAATGCATAAAGTACAGGGAAGTTTCTGAGAATGCTTCCATCTAGTTTTTATGTGAAGATATTTCCTTTTCCAGTGTTGGCCTCTTAACACTCCATATATACAGTTGCAGATCCTACTGAAAGAGTGTTTCAAAACAGCTATTTCAAAAGGAAGCTTCAACTCCATCAGTTGAATGCGCACATCACAAAGAAGTTTCTGAGAATGCTTCTGTCTAGTTTTCAGGTGAAGATATTTCATTTCCCAGCAAAGGCATTAAAATGCTCAAAATATCCACTTGCAGGTTCTACAAAAAGAGTGTTTTCAAAACTGCTATTTCAAAAGGAAAGTTAAAGTTTGTGAGTTGAATGCACTCATCACAAAGAAGTTTCTGAGAATGCTTCTGTCTAGTTTTTATGGGAAGATATTTCGTTTTCCAGCATAGACCTCACATTCCTCAAAACTTCCAGTAGCAAATACTACAAAAAGAGTGTTTCAGAACTGTGCTTTCAAAAGGAAGGTTCCTTTCTGTGACTTGAATGCATAAAGCACAGGGAAGTTTCTGAGAATGCTTCTATCTAGTTTTTATGTGAAGATATTTCCTTTTCAGGCGTAGACCTCAAAGCGTTCCAAATGTCGACTTGCAGATTCTACGAAAAGAGATTTTCAAAACTGTTCTATCAAAAGGAATGTTCAACTATGAGGGTTGAATGCAGAAAGCACAGGGAAGTTTCTGAGAATGCTTCTGTCTAGTTTTTCTGTGAAGATATTTCATTTTCCAACATAGTCCTCAAAGCCCTCCAAATAAACAGTTGCAGATCCTACAAAAGGAGTATTTCAAAACTGTTCTATCAAAAGGAACGTTCAACTCTGTGAGTTGAATGAACTCTTCACTAAGAAGTTTCTAAGAATGTTTCTGTCTAGTTTTTATGTGAAGATACTTCCTTTTCCAGTGTTGACATCTTAGCACTCCAAATATCCACATGCAGATTCTACTGAAAGAGTGTTTCAAAACAGCTATATCAAAAGGAAGCTTGAACTCTGTGTGTTGAATGCGCACATCACAAAGATGATTCTGAGAATGCTTCTATCTAGTTTTTATGTGAAGATATTTCCTTTTCCAGCATAGGCCTCAAAGCGTTCCAAATGTTGACTTGCAGATTCTACGAAAAGAGATTTTCAAAACTGTTCTACCAAAAGGAAGGTTCATCTATGTGGGTTGAATGCAGAAAGCACAGGGAAGATTCTGAGAATACTTCTATCTAGTTTTTATGTGAAGATATTTCCTTTTCCAACATAGGCCTCAAAGCGCTCCAAATAAACATTTGCAGATCCTACAAAAGGAGTGTTTCAAACTGTTCTATCGAAAGGAACGTTCAACTCTGTGAGTTGAATGCACTCATCATGAAGAAGTTTCTGAGAATGCTTCTGCCTACTTTTTATGTGATGATATTACGTTTTCCAGCATTGGCATAAGAGCCCTCCAAATATCGACTTACAGATGCTACTAAAAGAGTGTTTCAAAACTACTCTATCAAAAGGAAAGTTCAAGTGTGTGAGTTGCATGCACTCATCACACAGAAGGTTCTGAGAATGCTTCTATCTCGTTTTTATGTGAAGATATATCCTTTTCCATCATAGGCCTCAAAGAGCTCCAAATAAACACTTGCAGATCCTACAAAAGGAGTGTTTCAAAACTGTTCTATCAAAAGGAAGGTTCAAGTCCGTGAGTTGAATGCACTCATCACACAGAAGTTCCTGAGAATGCTTCTGTCTAGGGTTTCTGTGAAGATATTTCCTTTTGCAGCATAGGCCTCAAATCACTCCAAATATCCACTTGCAGAATTTACAAAAGGCTGTTTCCAAACTGCTCTATCATAAGGCAGGTTCAACTCTGTGAGTTGAATGCACACATCACAAAGAAGTTTCTGAGAATGCTTCTGTGTAGTTTTCAGGTGAAGATATTTCATTTCCCAGCAAAGGCCTCAAATCGCTCATAATATCCACTTGCAGATTCTACAAAAAGAGTGTTTCACAACTGCTCTTTCAAAATGAAGGTTCAAGTGTGTGAGTTGAATGTGCTCATCACAAAGAAGTTCCTGACAATGCTTCTGTGTAGTTTTTATGGGAAGACATTTCCTTTTCAAACATAGGCCTCAAAGCTCTAAAAATAAACATTTGCAGATCCTGCAAAAGGAGTGTTTCAAACTGTTCTATCGAAAGGAACTTTCAACTCTGTGAGTTGAATGCACTCAGCATGAAGAAGTTTCTGATAATGCTTCTGCCTAGTTTTTATGTGATGATATTTCGTTTTCCATAATTGCCATAAGATCCCTCCAAATATGGACTTTCAGATGCTACCTAAAGAGTGTTTCAAAACTGCTCTATCAAAAGGAAAGTTCAAGGGTGTGAGTTGAATGCACTCATCACAAAGAAGGTTCTGAGAATGCTTCTGTCTAGTTTTTATGGGAAGATATTTCGTTTTCCAGCATAGGCCTTAAATCGCTCCAAACACCCACTAGAAAATACTACAAAAAGAGTGTTTCAAAACTCCGCTTTCAAAAGGAAGGTTCCTCTCAGTGACTTGAATGCATACAGCACAGGGATGTTTCTAAGAATGCTTCCGTCTAGTTTTTATGTGAAGATATTTCCTTTTCCAGTGCTGGCCTCTTAGCCCTCCAAATATCCACTTGCAGATTCTACTGAAAGAGTGTTTCAAAACAGCTATATCAAAAGGAAGCTTGAAATCTGTGAGTTGAATGTGCACATCCACAGAAGTTTCTGAGAATTCCTCTATCTAGTTTTTATGTGAAGATGTTTCCTTTTCCAGCATACGCTCCAAATCGCTCCAAATATCCACTTGCAGACTCCACAAAAAGAGTGTTTCAAAACTGTTCTATCAAAAGGAAGGTTCAACACTGTGAGTAGGATGCACATATTACAAAGAAGTTTCTGAGAATGGTTCTATCTAGATTTCACCTGAATGTATTTCCTTTTCCACTAGATGCCGCAATCACACCAAATATCCACTTGCAGTTTCCACAACAAGAGTGTTGCAGAACTGCTCTATGAAAAGGAAGGTTCAACTCTATGAGTTCAATCCCCAAATGACAAAGAAGTTTCTGAGAATGCTTCTGTCTAGGGTTTATTTGGAGATATTTCCTTTTGCAACATAGGTCTCATATCGCTCAAATTATCCACTTGCAGAATTTCAAAAAGGCTGTTTCCAAACTACTCTATCAAAAGGCAGGTTCAACTCTGTGAGTTGAATGCACAATTCACAAAGAAGTTTCTGAGAATGCTTCTGTCTAGTTTTTAAGGGAAGATATTTCGTTTTCCAGCATAGGCCTCAAATCGCTCCAAACATTTACTAGCAAATTCAACAAAAAGAGTGTTTCAAAACTGCGCTTTCAAAAGGATGGTTCCTCTCTGTGACTTGAATGCATAAAGCCAGGGAAGTTTCTGATAATGCTTCCGTCTAGTTTTTATGTGAAGATATTTCCTTTTCTAGTGTTGGCCTCTTAGCACTCCAAATATCCACTTGCAGATTCTACTGAAGGAGTGTTTCAAAACAGCTATATCAAAAGAAAGCTTCAACTCTGTGATTTGAATGCGCACATCACCAAGAAGTTTCTGAGAATGCTTCTACCTAGTTTTTATGTGAAGATATTTCCTTTTCCAGCATAGGCCTCAAAGCCTTCCAAATGTTGACTTCCAGATTCTATGAAAAGAGATTTCCAAAACTGTTCTATCAAAAGGAAGGTTCAGCTATGTGGGTTGAATGCAGAAAGCAAAGGGAAGTCTCTGAGAATGCTTCTGTCTAGTTTTCATGTGAAGATATTTCCCTTTCCCACATAGGCCTCAAAGCGCTCCAAATAAACACTTGCAGATTCTACAAAAGCAGTGTTTCAAAACTGTTCTATCAAAACGAAGGTTCAAGTCCGTGAGTTGAATGTACTCATCACACAGAAGTTCCTGAGCATGCTTCTGACTAGGGTTTCTGTGAAGATATTTCCTTTTGCAGCATAGGCCTCAAATCGCTCCAAATATCCACTTGCAGATTTTACAAAAACGCTGTTCCCAAACTGCTCTATGAAAAGGCAGGTTCAACTCTGTGAGTTGAATGCACACATCACAAAGAAATTTCTGAGAATGCTTCTGTTTACTTTTCAGGTGAAGATATTTCATTTCCCAGCAAAGGCCTCAAAACGCTCAAAATATCCACTTGCAGATTCTACAAAAAGAGTGTTTCAAATTGCTCTTTCAAAATGAAGGTTCAAGTCTGTGAGTTGAATGCACTTATCACAAAGAACTTTCTGAGAATGCTTCTCTCTAGTTTTTATGGGAAGCTATTTCGTTTTCCAGCATAGGCCTCAAATCGCTTCAAACATCCACTAGCAAGTTCCACAAAAAGAGTGTTTCAAAACTGTGCTTTCAAAAGGAATGTTCCGCTCTGTGACTTGAATGCATAAAGCATAGGGAAGTTTCTGAGAATGCTTCCTTCTAGTTTTTATGTCAAGATATTTCCTTTTCCAGTGTTGGCCTCTTAGCACTCCAAATATCCCCTTGCAGATGCTCCTGAAAGAGTGTTTCAAGACAACTATATCAAAAGGAAGCTTCAACTCTGTGAGTTGAATGCGCACATCTCAAAGAAGTTTCTGAGAATGCTTCTATCTAGTTTTTATGTGAAGATGTTTCCCTTTCCAGCATAGGCTTCAAAGCGCTCCAAATATCCACTTGCAGACTCCACAAAAAGAGTGTTTCAAAACTGTTCTATCAAAACGAAGGTTCAACTCTGTGAGTAGAATGCACACATCATAAAGGAGTTTCTGAGAACGGTTCTATCTAGTTTTCATCTGAATGTATTTCATTTTCCACTAGATGCCACAATCGCACCAAATAACCACTTGCAGTTTCCGCAACAAGAGTGTTGCAAAACTGCTCTATGAAAGGGAAGGTTCAACCCTTTGACTTCCATCCCCAAATGACAAAGAAGTTTCTGAGAATGCTTCTGTCTAGGGTTTATGTGGAGATATTTCTTTTGCACCAGAGTTCTCAAATCGCTCCAAATATCCACTTGCAGATTTTACAAAAAGGCTGTCTCCAAACTACTCTATCAAAAGGCAGGTTCAACTCCGTGAGTTGAATGCACACAGCACAAATAAGTTTCTGAGAATGCTTCTATCTAGTTTCTATGGGAAGATATTTCGTTTTCCAGCATAGGCCTCAAATCGCTCCAAACATCCACTACCAAATTCTACAAAAAGAGTATTTCAAAACTGCGCTTTCAAAACGAAGGTTCCTCTCTGTGACTTGAATTCACAAAGCACAGGGAAGTTCCTGAGAATGCTTCCGTATAGTTTTTATGTGAAGATATTTCCTTTTCCAGTGTTGGCCTCTTAGCCCTCTGAATATCCACTTGCAGATTCTACTAAAAGAGTGTTTCAAAACAGCTATATCGAAAGGAAGCTTCAACTCTGCGAGTTGAATGCGCACATCACAAAGAAGTTTCTGAGAATGCTTCTATCTAGTTTTTATGTGAAGATATTTCCTTTTCCAGCATAGGCCTCAAAGCGTTCCAAATGTCAACTTGCAGATTGTACGAAAAGAGATTTTCAAAACTGTTCTATCAAAAGGAAGGTTCAACTATGTGGGATGAATGCAGAAAGCACAGGGAAGTCTCTGAGAATGCTTCTGTCTGGTTTTTAAGTGAAGATATTTCCTTTTCCAACATAGGCCTCAAGGCGCTCCAAATAAACAGTTGCAGATCCTACAAAAGGAGTGTTTCAAAACTGTTCTATCAAAAGGAATGTTCAACTTTGTGAGTTGAATGCACTCATCACGAAGAAGTTTCTGAAAATGCTTCTGCCTAGTTTTTATGTGATAATATTTAGTTTTCCAGCATTGGCATAAAAGCCCTCCAAATATCCACTTACAGATGCTACTAAAAGAGTGTTTCAAAACTGCTCTATCAACAGGAAAGTTCAAGTGTGTGAGTTGAATGCACTCATCACACAGAAGTTTCTAAGAATGCTTCTGTCTCGTTTTTAATGTGAAGATATTTCCTTTTCCCTCCTAGGCCTCAAAGTGCTCCAAATAAACACTTGCAGATTCTACAAAAGGAGTGTTTCATAACTGTTCTATCAGAAGGAAGGTTCAAGTCCTTGAGTTGAATGCACTCATCACACAAAAGTTCCTGAGAATGCTTCTGTCTAGGGTTTCTGTGAAGATATTTCCTTTTGCAGCATAGGCTTCAAATCGCTCCAAATATCCACTTGCAGATTTTAAAAAAAGGCTGTTTCCAAACTGCTCTATCAAAAGGCAGGTTTAACTCTATGAGTTGAATGCACACATCGAAAACAAGTTTCTGAGAATGCTTCTGTGTAGTTTTCAGGTGAAGCTATTTCATTTCCCAGCAAAGGCCTCAAAACGCTCAGAATATCCACTTGCAGATACTACAAAAAGAGTGTTTCAAAACTGCTCTTTCAAAATGAAGGTTCAAGTCTGTGAGTTGAATGCACTCATCACAAAGAAGTTTCTAAGAATGCTTCTGTCTAGTTTTTGTGGGAAGATATTTCGTTTTCCAGCATAGGACTCAAATCGCTCCAAACATCCACTAGCAAATTCTACAAGAAGAGTGTTTCAAAACTGCGCTTTCAATGGGAAGGTTCCTCTCTGTGACTTGAATGCGTAAACACAGGGAAGTTTCTGAGAATGTATCTGTCTTGTTTTTATGTGAAGATATTTCCTTTTCCAGTGTTGGCCTCTTAGCTCACCAAATATCCACTTGAAGATTCTACTAAAAGAGTGTTTCAAAACAGCTATATCAAAAGGAAGCTTCAACTCTGTGAGTTGAATGGGCACATCACAAAGACGTTTCTGAGAATGCTTCCATCTAGTTTTTATGTGAAGATATTTCCTTTTCCAGCTTAGGCTTCAAAGCGTTCCAAATGTCGACTTGCAGATTCTACGAAAAGATTGTTTCACAACTGTTGTATCAAAAGGAAGGTTCAACTATGTGATTTGAATGCAGAAAGCACAGGGAAGTTTCTGAGAATGCTTCTGTCTAGTTTTAACGTGAAGATATTACCTTTTCCAACATAGGCCTCAAAATGCTCCAAATAAACAGTTGCAAATCCTGCAAAAGGAGTGTTTCAAAACTGTTCTATCAAAACGAACGTTCAAGTCTGTGAGTTGAATGCACTCATCAGGAAGAAGTTTCTGAGAATTCTCCTGCCTAGTTTTTATGTGATGATATTTCGTTTTCCAGAAATGGCATAAAATCTCTCCAAATATCCATTTACAGATGCTACTAAAAGAGTGTTACAAAACTGCTCTATCAAAAGGAAAGTTCAAGTGTGTGAGTTGAATGCACTCGTCACACAGAAGTTTCTGAGAATGCTTCTGTCTCGTTTTAATATGAAGATATTTCCTCTTCCATCATAGGCCTCAAAGCACTCCAAATAAACACTTGCAGATACTACAAAAGGAGTGTTTCAAAACTGTTATATCAAAAGGAAGGTTCAAGTCTGTGAGTTGAATGCACTCATCACACAGAAGTTCCTGAGAAGGCTTCTGTCTAGGGTTTCTGCGAAGATATTTCCTTTTGCAGCATAGGCCCCAAATCGCTCCAAATATCCACTTGCAGATTTTACAAAAAGGCTTTTTCCAAACTGCTCTATCAAAAGGCAGTTTCATCTCTGTGAGTTGAATGCACACATCACAAAGAAGTTTCTCAGAATGCTTCTGTGTAGTTTTCACGTGAAGATATTTCATTTCCCAGCAAAGGCCTCAAAACGCTCAAAATGTAGACTTGCAGATTCTACAAAAAGAGTGTTTCACAACTGCTCTTTCAAAATGAAGGTTCAAGTCTGTGAGTTGAATGCACACAGCACAAAGAAGTTTCTGAGAATGCTTCTGTCTAGTTTTTATGGGAAGCTATTTCGTTTTCCAGCATAGGCCTCAAATCGCTCCAAACATCCACTAGCAAATTCTACAAAAAGAGTGTTTCAAAACTGCACTTTCAAAGGGAAGGTTCCTCTCTGTGACTTGAGTGCATAAAGCACAGGGTAGTTTCTGAGAATTCTTCTGTCTAGTTTTTATGTGAAGATATTTCCTTTTCCAGTGTTGGCCTCTTAACACTCCAAATATCCACTTGAAGATTCTACTAAAAGAGTGTTTCAAAACAGCTATATCAAAAAGAAGCTTCAACTCTGTGAGTTCAATCCGCACATCGCAAAGAAATTTCTGGGAATGCTTCTATCTAGTTTTTATGTTAAGATATTTCCCTTTCCAGCATAGGCTTCAAAGCCCTCCCAATATCCACTTGCAGACTCCACAAAAAGTGTTTCAAAACAGCTATATCAAAAGGAAGCTTCAACTCCTTGAGTAGAATGCACACATCAAAAAAGTTTCTCAGAACAAATCTATATGGTTTTCATCTGAATGTATTTGCTTTTCCACTAGATGCAGCAAACGCACAAAATGTCCACTTGCAGTTTCCACAACAAGAGTGTTGCAGAACTGCTCTATGAAAAGGAAGGTCCAACTCTGTGAGTTCAATCCCCAAATGACAAAGAAGTTTCTGAGAATGCTTCTATCTAGGGTTTATGTGGAGATATTGCTTTTTGCAGCATAGGTCTCAAATCACTCCAAATATCTGCTTGCAGATATTACAAAAAGGCTGTCTCCAGACTACTCTATCAAAAGGCAGGTTCAACTCTGTGAGTTGAATGCACACAGCATAAAGAACTTTCTGAGAATACTTCTGTCTAGTTTTTATGGGAAGATATTTTGTTTTCCAGCATAGGCCTCAAATCGCTCCAAACATCCACTAGCAAATTCTACAAAAAGAGTGTTTCAAAACTGTGCTTTCATAAGGAAGGTTCCTCTCTGTGACTTGAATGTATAAAGCACAGGGAAGTTTCTGAGAATGCTTCCGTCTAGTTTTTATGTGAAGATATTTCCTTTTCCAGTGTTGGCCTCTTAACACTCCAAATATCCACTTGAAGATTCTACTAAAAGAGTGTTTCAAAACAGCTATATCAAAAGGAAGCTTCAACTCTGTGAGTTGAATGTGCACATCACAAAGAAGTTTCTGGGAATGCTTCTATCTAGTTTTTATGTGAAGATATTTCCTTTTCCAGCATAGGCCTCAAACCGTTCCAAATGTCGACTTACAGATTCTATGAAAACAGATTTTCAAAACTGTTCTATCAAAAGGAAGGTTCAACTATGTGGGTTGAATGCAGAAAGCACAGGAAAGTTTCTGAGAATGCTTCTGTCTAGTTTTTCTGTGAAGACATTTCCTTTTCCAACATAGGCCTCAAAACGCTCCAAATAAACAGCTGCAGATCGTACAAAAGGAGTGTTTCAAAACTGTTCTATCAAAAGGAACGTTCGAGTCTGTGAGTTGAATGCACTCATCAGGAAGAAGTTTCTGAGAATGCTTCTGCCTAGTTTTTATGTGATAATATTCAGTTTTCCAGCATTGGCATAAAAGATGTCCAAATATCCACTTACAGAGGCTACAAAAAGAGTGTTTCAAAACTACTATATCAAAAGGAAAGTTCAAGTGTGTGAACTGAATGCACTCATCACACAGAAGTTTCTGAGAATGCTTCTGTCTCGTTTTGGTGGGAAGATATTTCCTTTTCCATCATAGGCCTCAAAGCGCTCCAAATAAACACTTGCAGATTCTACAAAAGGAGTGTTTCATAACTGTTCTATCAGAAGAAAGGTTCAAGTCCGTGAGTTGAATGCACTCATCACACAAAAGTTCCTGAGAATGCTTCTGTCTAGGGTTTCTGTGAAGATATTTCCTTTTGCAGCATAGGCCTCAAATCGCTCCAAATATCCACTTGCAGATTTTAAAAAAAGGCTGTTTCCAAACTGCTCTATCAAAAGGCAGGTTTAACTCTATGAGTTGAATGCACACATCAAAAACAAGTTTCTGAGAATGCTTCTGTGTAGTTTTCAGGTGAAGCTATTTCATTTCCCAGCAAAGGCCTCAAAACGCTCAGAATATCCACTTGCAGATTCTACAAAAAGAGTGTTTCAAAACTGCTCTTTCAAAATGAAGGTTCAATTCTGTGAGTTGAATGCACTCATCACAAAGAAGTTTCTGAGAATCCTTCTGTCTAGTTTTTATGGGAAGATATTTCGTTTTCCAGCATAGGCCTCAAGTCGCTCCAAACAACCACTAGCAAATTCTACAAAACGAGTGTTTCAAAACTGCGCTTTCAAAAGGAAGGTTTCTCTCCGTGACTTAAATGCATAAAGCAAAGGGAAGTTTCTTAGAGTGCTTCCGCCTAGTTTTTATGTGAAGATATTTCCTTTTCCAGTGTTGGCCTCTTAACACTACAAATGTCCACTTGAAGATTCTACTAAAAGAGTGTTTCAAAACAGCTATATAAAAAGGAGGCTTCAACTCTGTGAGTTGAGTGTGCACATCACAGAGAAGTTTCTGAGAATGCTTCTATCTAGTTTTTACATGAAGACATTTCCTTTTCCAGCATAGGCCTCAAAGCGTTCCAAATGTCGACTTGCAGATTCTAGGAAAAGAGATTTTCAAAACTGTTCTATCAAAAGGAACGTTCAACTATGTGAGTTGAATGCAGAAACACAGGGAGGTTTCTGAGAATGCTTCTGTCTAGTTTTTATGTGAAGATATTTCCTTTTCCAACATTGGCCTCAAAGCCCTCCAAATAAACAGCTGTAGATACTACAAAAGAAGTCTTTCAAAACTGTTCTATCAAATGTAACTTTCAACTCTGTGAGTTGAATGCACTCATCACAAAGAGGTTTGTGAGAATGCTTCTGCCTAGATTTTATGTGATGATATTTCATTTATCAGCATTGGCATAAAAGCCCTCCAAATATCCACTTACAGATGCTACCAAAAGAGTGTTTCAAAACTGCTCTATCAAAAGGAAATTTCAAGTGTGTGAGTTGAATGCACTCATCACACAGAAGTTTCTGAGAATGCTTTTGTCTCGTTTTTCTGTGAAGAATTTCCTTTTCCATCATAGGCTTCAAAGAGCTCCAAATAAACACTTGCAGTTTCTACAAAAGGAGTGTTTCAAAACTGTTCTATCAAAAGGAAGATTCAAGTCCGTGAGTTGAATGCACTCATCACACAGAAGTTCCTGAGACTGTCTAGGGTTTCTGTGAAGATATTTCCTTTTGCAGCATAGGCCTGAAATAGCTCCAATTATCCACCTGCAGATATTTCAAAAAGGCTGTTTCCAAACTGCTGTATCAAAAGGCAGGTTCAACTCTGTGAGTTGAATGCACACATCACAAAGAAGTTTCTGAGAATGCTTCTGTGTAGTTTTCAGGTGAAGATATTTCATTTCCCAGGAAAGGCCTCAAGACGCTCAAAATATCCACTTGCATATTCTACAAAAAGACTGTTTCAAAACTGCTCTTTCAAAATGAAGGTTCAAGTGTGTGAGTTGAATGCACTCATCACAAAGAAGTTTCTGAGAATGCTTCTATCTAGTTTTTATGGGAAGATATTTCGTTTTCCAGCATAGGACTCAAATCACTCCAAACATCCGCTAGCAAATTCTACAAAACAAGTGTTTCAAAACTGCGCTTTCAAAAGGAAGGTTCTTCTCCGTGACTTAAATGCATAAAGTAAAGGGAAGTTTCTGAGAATGCTTCCACCTAGTTTTTATGTGAAGATATTTCCTTTTCCAGTGTTGGCCTCTTAACACAAAAAGTGTCCACTTGAAGATTCTACTAAAAGAGTGTTTCAAAACAGCTATATCAAAAGGAAGCTTCAACTCTGTGAGTTGAATGCACACATCACAGAGAAGTTTCTGAGAATGCTTCTATCTAGTTTTTATGTGAAGACATTTCCTTTTCCAGCATAGGCCTCAAAGCGTTCCAAATGTCGACTTGCAGATTCTAGGAAAAGAGATTTTCAAAACTGTTCTATCAAAAGGAACGTTCAACTATGTGAGTTGAATGCAGAAACACAGGGAAGTTTCTGAGAATGCTTCTGTCTAGTTTTTATGTGAAGATATTTCCTTTTCCAACATAGGCCTCAAAGCCCTCCAAATAAACAGCTGCAGATCCTACAAAAGAAGTCCTTCAAAACTCTTCTATCAAACGGAACGTTCAACTCTGTGAGTTGAATGCACTCATCACGAAGAAGTTTGTGAGAATGCTTCTGCCTAGATTTTATGTGATGATATTTCGTTTTCCAGCATTGGCATAAAAGCCCTCCAAATATTCACTTACAGATGCTACCAAAAGAGTGTTTCAAAACTGCTCTATCAAAAGGAAATTTCAAGTGTGTGAGTTGAATGCACTCATCACACAGAAGTTTCTGAGAATGCTTCTGTCTCGTTTTTCTGTGAAGAATTTCCTTTTCCATCATAGGCCTCAAGGAGCTCCAAATAAACACTTGCAGTTCCTACAAAAGGAGTGTTTCAAAACTGTTCTATCAAAAGGAAGATTCAAGTCCGTGAGTTGAATGCACTCATTATGCAGAAGTTCCTGAGACTGTCTAGGGTTTCTGTGAAGATATTTCCTTTTGCAGCATAGGCCTCAAATAGCTCCAAATATCCACTTGCAGATTTTACAAAAAGGCTGTTTCCAAACTGCTATATCAAAAGGCAGGTTCAACTCTGTGAGTTGAGTGCACACATCACAAAGAAGTTTCTGAGACTGCTTCTGTGTAGTTTTCAGGTGAAGATATTTCATTTCCCAACAAAGGCCTCAAAACACTCAAAATATCCACTTGCATATTCTACAAAAAGACTGTTTCAAAACTGCTCTTTCAAAATGAAGGTTCAAGTGTGTGAGTTGAATGCACTCATCACAAAGAAGTTTCTGAGAACGCTTCTGTCCAGTTTTTATGGGAAGATATTTCGTTTTCCAGCATAGGCCTCAAATCGCTCCAAACGTCCACTAGCAAATTCTACAAAAAGAGTGTTTCAAAACTGCGCTTTCAAAAGGAAGGTTCCTCTCTGTGACTTGAATGCATAAAGCACAGGGAAGTTTCTGAGAGTGCTCCCATCTATTTTTTATGTGAAGATATTTCCTTTTCTAGTGTTGGCCTCTTAGCAGTCCAAATATCCACTTGCAGATTCTACTGAAAGAGTGTTTCAAAAGAGCTGTATCAAAATGAAGCTTCAACTCTGTGAGTTGAATGCGCGCATCTCAAAGAAGTTTCTGAGAATGCTTCTATCTAGTTTTTATGTGAAGATGTTTCCTTTTCCACCATAGGCTTCAAAGCTCTACAAATATCCATTTGCAGACTCCACAAAAAGAGAGTTTCAAAACTCTTCTAGCAAAAGGAAGGTTCAACCCTGTGAGTAGAATGCACACATCACAAAGAATTTTCTCAGAACGGTTCAATCTTGTTTTTATCTGAATATATTTCCTTTTCTGCTAGATGCCGCAATCGCACCAAATATCCACTTGCAGTTTCCACAACAAGAGTGTTGCAGAACGGCCCAATGAAAAGGAATGTTCAACTCTATGAGTTCAATACCCAAAAGACAAAGAAGTTTCTGAGAATGCTCCTGTCTAGAAAATATCTTCACATAAAAATTTCTTTGTGATGAGTGCATTCCACATTCCATTCCATTACATTCCATTCCACAATCCATTCCTTTCCATTCCATTACACATTCCATTCCATTCCATTTCATATTCCATTCGATTGCATTGCACATTCCGTTATACATTCCATTCCATTCCATACCAAATTCCATTCCACATTCCATTCCACTCCACATTCCATTCCACATTCCATTCCACATTCCATTCCATTCCATTCCATTCCATTTCACATTCCATTCGATTCCATTCCACATTCCATTATACATTCCATTAAATTCCATTCCACATTCCATTCCATTCCATTCCATTCCACTCCACATTCCATTCCAAATTCCATTCCTTTCCATTCCTCATTCCATTCCATTCAATTACATTCCACTTTCCATACCACATTCCATTCCATTCCAGTCCACATTTCATTCCACATTCCATTCCTCATTCCATTCATCATTCCTATCCATTTCATTCATTTCCACATTTCATTCGGCATTCCATTCTATTCCACATTCCATTCTGCATTCCATTCCATTCACATATCATTCCACATTCCATTCCGCATTCCATTCCATACCACATACCATTCCACATTCCATTCCATTCCATTCCACATTCCATTCCATTGCATTCCACGTTTCATTCTAATCCATTACACTTTCCATTCCACGTTCCATTCCACATTCCATTCCACGTTCTATTACACATGCCATTCCATTCCATTCCACGTTCCTTTAACCATTCCATTCCAATCCATTCCACATTGCAGTCCACATTCCATTCCACATCCCAGTTCGCATTCCATTCCATTCCATTCCATTCCATTCCACATGCCATTCCATTCCATTCCAAATTCCATTCCATTCCATTTCACATTCCATTTCATTTCATTGCATTCCACATTCTGTTGCATTCCACATCCCATTTCATTCCATTCCACATTCCATAACAATACATTCCATTACATTCCGCATTCCGTTCCTTTCCATTTCCTTCCACTTCCTATTCCAGTCCACATTCCGTTACGTTCCATAACACATTACATTCCATTCCATTCCGTTCCATTCCACATTCTTTTCCATTCAATTCTAGATTTCATTCCAATTCACTCCATTCCACATTCTATTCCATTCCAGAATCCATTTCATTCCACATTCCATTCCACATTCCATTCCACATTCCATTCCATTCCACTTTCCATTTCATTCCATTAAATATTCCACTCCACATTCCATTCCATTCCACATTCCGTTCCATTCCATTCCACATTCCTTTGCACATTCCATTCCATTCCATTGAACGTTCCATTCCACGATCCATTTAACATTCCATTGCACATTGCATTCCAAGTTCCATTCCACGTTCCATACCGTTCCATTCCATGTTCCATTCCACATTCCACTCCACATTCCATTCCACGTTCCATTCCACATTCCATTCCACGTTCCTTTTCACGTTCCATTCCAAGTTCCTTTACACGTTCCATTCTTTCCATACCACTTTCCATTCCACATTCCATTTCATTCCATTGCCCTTTCCATTCCACATTCCATTCCACATTCCATTCCACATTCCATTCCACATTCCATTGCGATCCATTCCACGTGCCATTTCTCATTCCATTCCACATCCCATTGCATTCCACTCCAAGTTCCATTCCACATTGCATTCCATTACAGTCCACGTTCCATTCCACATTGCATTCCATTACAGTCCACATTCCATTCCACATTGCATTCCATTACAGTCCACGTTCCATTCCACATTCCATTCCATTCCATTTAAACAATCAATTCCATTGCATTCCACATTCCATTCCACATTCCATTCCATTCCGTCCCACATTCCATTCCATTCCATTACGCATTCCATTACACATTCCATTCCACATCCCATTCCATTCCATTCTATTCCACATTCCATTCCACTACATTCCATACTCCATTCCACATTCCATTCGATGTTCCATTCTATTCCATTCCACGTTCCATTCCACATTCCATTCCATTCCATTCCACATTACAAAACTTTCCATTCAATTCGATTCTGCATTCCATTCCATTCCATTCCATGATCTATCCCACATTAAATTCCAATCCATTCCACATTCCAGTCCACATTCCATTCCATTCCATTCCACATTCCATTCCATTCCACATTCCATTGCACTCCATTCCACATTCCATTCCACATTCCTTTCCATTACATTCCACATTGCATTCCACGTTACATTCCGTTCCATTCTGCATTCCATTCCACATTCCAATCCATTCCATTCCATATTCCATCCCATTCTGTTCCACCTTCCATTCCACCTTCCATTTCACGTTCCATTCCACGTCCATTCCACGATCCATTCCGTTCCATTCCACGTTCCATTCCACGTTCCACTCCACATTTCATTCCACATTCCATTAAACATTCCATTCCACATTCCTTTCCATTCCTTTGCACAGTGCATACCATTGCAGTCCACACTCCTTTCCACATTCCATTGCATTCCATTGAACATTCCATTCCACTTTCCAATACACATTCCATTCGACGTTCCATTCCACTTTCCATTCCATGTTCCATTCCACGTTCCATTCCATGTTCCATTCCATATTCCATTCCATTCCATTCCACGTTCCATTCCACATTCCATTCCACAATCCATTCCCCATTTCATTCCATTGCACTACACATTCCATTCCACATTCCATTCCAATGCATAAAACATTCCATTCCACATTCCATTCCACCTTCCGTTCCACATTCCTTTCCATTCCATTCCACATTCCATTCCACATTCCATTCCTTTCCTTTCCACATTCCATTCCACATTCCATTCCATTTCGTTCCGCATTCCATTCCAAATCCCATACCACATTCCATTCTACATCCCATACCACATTCCATTCCACATTCCATTCCATTCCATTCCGTATTCCGTACCACATTCCATTCCATTCCATTCTACATTCCATTCCACATTCCATTCCACATTCCATTACACGTTCCATTCCATTCCATTCCACGTTCCATACCACGTTCCATTCCACGTTCCATTCCATGTTGCATTCCACGTTCCATTCCATTCCATTCCACATTCCATTCCACATTCCATTCCATTCCATTCCACTTTCCATTCCATTCAATTCCACATTGCATTCCATTCCTTTCCATTGCATTCCACATTCCATTCCATACCATTCCGCATTCCATTCCATTCCATTCCATACCACATTCTATTACTTTCCATTCCACATTCCATTCCATTCCATTCCTCATTCCATTCCATTCCATTCCATTCCACATTCCATAGCATTCCATTCCGTTGCACAATCCAATCCAATTTCCATTCCATATTCCACTCCATTCCATTACACATTCCATTCCATTTCAAACCATTCCATTCCACATTCCTTTCCACATTCCCTTCCCTTCCATTCCACATTCCATTCTATTAGATTCCACATTCCATTCCACGTTGCATTCCACGTTCCATTACACATCCTATTCAATTCCATTCTATTCCATTCCATTCAATTCTGAATTCCTTTCTTTTCATTCAAATTATATTCGACATTCTATTCCATTCCATTCCATATTCCATTCCATTGCATTCCACATTCCCTTCCTTTCCATTCCACATTACATTCCACTTTCCATTCCACCTTCCATTCCACATTCCATTCCACTTTACATTCTACGTTCCATTCCATGTTCCATTCTACTTTCCATTCCATTCCATTCCACTTTCCATTCAATTCCATTTTACCTTCCATTCCACTTTCCATTAGACGTTCCTTTCCGTTCCATTCCACGTTCCAGTCTTCGTTCCATTAGAGGTTCCATTCCACTTTCCATTCCACGTTCCAATCCATTCCATTCCACTTTAAATTCCATATTCCATTCTATTCCATTCCACATTCCATTCCATTCCAGTCAACATACCATTCCATTCCATTCCACGTGCCATTCCACGTTCCATTCTGCGTTCCAATCCACATTCCATTCCACGTTCCATTCCATTCCATTCCACTTTCCATTCCACGTTCCATTCCATTCCATTCCAAGTCCCATTCCATTCCATTCCACGTTGCATTACATTCCATTCCACTCCCCATTCCACATTACATTTCACATTCCATTCCACCTTCCATTCCATTGCACTCCATTCCATTCCACATTCCATTCCATTACATTCCGCTTTCCATTCCGTTCTATTCAACATGCCACTCCACATTCCATTCCACATTCTATTCCACATTCTTTTCCACATTCCAGTCCACATTCCATTCCATTCCACTTTCCATTCCACATTCCATTTCATTCCATTCTACATTCTATTCCACATACCATTCCACATTGCATTCCACATTCCATTCCAAATTCCCATCCACATTGCATTCCATTCCATTCCACATTCCATTCAAAATTCCATTCCATTCAATTCCACATTCTATTCCACATTGCATTCCACATTCCATTCCATTTCATTTCACATTCCCCTGGACATTCCATTCCATTCCATTCCATTCCACATTTCATTCCACTTTCCATTCCATTACATTCCACATTGCATTCCGCATTCCATTCCACATTACCTTCCTCATTCCATTCCATTCCATTCCACATTCCATTCCAAATTCCATTCCATTCCATTTCACATTCCATTACACATTCCAATCCACATTCCATTCCATTCCATTCCACATTCCAAACAGCATTACAGTCCAATCCATTCCACATTCCATTACACATTCCCTTCCACGTTCCATTCCATTCCTTTCCACTTTCCATTCTACTTTCCATTAGACATTCCGTTCCATGCCATTCCACATCCCATTCCACATTCCACTCCATTCCATTTCACATTCCATTACACATTCCTTTCATTTCCATTCTACTTTCCATTACACATTCCATTCCTTACCATTCCAAATTGCATTCCTCATTCCATTCCGTTCCATTCCACGTTCCATTCCATTCCATTCCACAATCCATTGCATTCTATTCAACATTCCATTCCATTCCATTCCACGTACAATTCCACTTTTCATTCTATGTTTCATTCCAGATTGCATTCCACATTCCATTCCATTCCATTCCACGTTCGATTCCATGTTTCATTCCATTCTGTTCTGCCTTCCATTCCACATTCCATTTCACATTACATTCCAACTTCCATTCTATTGCATTCCATTCCATTCCAAATTCCATTCCACGTTCTATTCCATTCCATTCCATGTTTCATTCCACCATCCATTAAACATTCCATTCCACTTTCCATTTGACGTTCCATTGCATTCCATTACACGTTCCATTAAAACATCCATTCCACATTCCTTTCCTTTCCATACCATTTCAGTCAATATTCCATTCCATTCCATTCCACATTCCATTCCACATTTCATTCCACTTTCTATTCCATATTCCATTCAACATTCCAATCCACGTTCCATTCCATTCCATTAAATGTTCCATACCACGATACATTCCACATTCCATTACAAGTTCCATTCCATTCCATTACACATTCCATTCCACTTTCCATTCCATTCCATTTCACGTTCCATTCCACATTCCATTCCACCTTCCATTCTATATTCCATTCCACATTCCATTCCACCTTCCATTCCACATTCTATTCCATTTTCCATTCCAACTTTCAATCCAAATTCCATTCCACTTTCCATTCCATTCCATTCCATGTTCCATTCCACATTCCATTCCATTCCATTGCACTTTCCATTCCACATTCCATTACACATCCCATTCCACATTCCATAACGTTCCATTCCACTTTCCATTCCATTTTCCATTTCACATTCCGTTCCACATTCCAATACATACCTTTCTATTTTCCATTCCACATTCCATTGCACATTCCATTCTGTTTATGCCACATTCCATTCCACATTCTTTCCACTTTCCATTCCACATTGCATTCCATACCATTCCTTTCAACATTCCACTCCACATTCCATTGCACATTACATTCCACATTGCATTAAATTCCATTCCACTTTCCATTCCACATTCCCTTCCACATTCTTTAGCATTCCATTCCGAGTTCCGTTCCACATTCCATTCCACATTCCATTCCATTCCATTCAATTCCATTCCACATTACAATCTATTCCATTCCTTTCCGTTCCACATTCCATTCCAGGTTCCATTTGATTCCATTCCACATTCCATTCCACATTCCATTCCATTCCATTTCACCTTCCATTCCACATTCCGTTCCGCATTCCATTCACCATTCCATTCCACATTCCATTGCATATTACATTTCGTTCCATTCCACATTCCATTCCACATTCCATTCCAGATTCCATTCCATTACATTCCACATTCCTTTGCGCATTCCATTCCATTACGCATTGCATTCCACATTCCATTCAATTTCATTCCACATTCCATTCCATTCCACATTCCATTCCATTCCACTCCATATTCCATTCCATTCCACATTCCGTTCCATTTCATTCTACATTCCATTCCATTCCATTCCATTCAATTGCACATTCCTTTGTATTCAATGGCACATTAAATTCCACATTCCATACATTTCCATTCTAAATTCGTTTCCATTCCACTGCATTCCATACCTCATTCCATTCCATTCCATTTCACATTCCATTCCATTCCATTCCACATTCCATTCCTTTCCATTCCATTCCACATTCCATTCCACATTCCATTCCTTTCCATTCCATTCCACATTCCACTCCACATACCATTCCACATTCCTTTTCATTCCATTCAATATTCCTTTTCACATCCCATTCCATTCCATTCCACATTCCATTCCATTACATTCTGAATTGCATTCCACATTCCCTATTCCATTACATTCTGAATCCATTCCACATTCCACATTCCATTCCTTTCTATTCCACATTCCATTCCATTTCATTCCATATTCCATTCCACTTTCCATTCCACGTTCCATTACACGATCCAGTCCATTCTATTCCACATTCCATACCATTCCATTCCATTTCTTTCTGGATTCCATTCCATTCCATTCCACATTCTATTCCACTTTCCATTCCATTCCATTGCAAGTTCCATTCCATTCCATTCCACATTCCATTTGTTTCCTTTCCACATTTCATTCCCCATTCCACTCCACGTTCCATTCCACGTTCCATTCCACATTCCATTCTGCATTCCATTCCACATTCCCTTCCAAATTCTATTAAATTCCATTCCACATTCGAGGCCACATTCCACTCCATTCCATTCCACATTCCATTCCATTACATTCCACATTCCATTCCAACTTCCATTCCATGTTCCATTCCATTCAATTCCACATTCAATTCCACTTTCCATTGGACGTTCCATTCCACTTTCTATTCCCGTTACATTCCATTCCATTCCACGTTCCTTTCCACATTCCATTCCATTGCATTCCACGTTCCATTCCATTCCATTCCATGTTCCATTCCACTTTCCATTCCATGTTCCATTCCATTCCATTCCACGTTCCATTCCATTCAATTCCACTTTCCATTTCATTCCATTCCAGTTTCCATTCCACGTTCCATTTCATTCCATTCCTCGTTCCATTCCACATTCCATTTCACATTCCATTACACCTTCCATTCCACTCCATTCCTATCCATTCCACATTCCATTCCATTCCATTCCACTTCCCTTTCCATTCAATTCCACATTCCATACTATTCCATTACATTCCATTCCTCTGCATTAAATTCCATATTCCATTCCATACCTTTCCTCATTCCATTCCATTACATTCCATTCCATATTCCAATCCATTCCATTCCATTCCATATTCCATTAAATTAGATTCCACATTCCATTCCATTCCATTGCATTCCACATTCCACTCTATTCCAATCCTTTCCATTCCATATTCCATTCCACATTCCATTCCACATTCCATTTCCTTTCATTCCACCTGTGATTCTATTCCATTCCACATTCCATTCCATTTTCCATTCCACTTTCCATTCCATTGCATTCCACATTCCATATCACTCCATTCTATTCCAATCCTGATTCCTTTCCATTCCATTTCACATTCTATTCCACATTGCATTCCACTACATTCCACAATCCATTCCATTCGATTCCACATTCCATTCCACATTGCCTTGCAATCCATTACACATTCCACTCCACACTCCATTACACATTCCATTAAAATGAATTCCATGTTCCATTTCACGTTCCATTCCGCATTCCATTCCACATTCCTTTCTACGTTCCTTTCCATTCCATTCCACGTTCCAATCAACTTTCCATTCCTTTCCTATCCACGTTCCATTCCACGTTGCATTGCATAATCCATTACAGATTCCATTCCACATTCCATTCCACGTTCCATTCCACGTTCCATTCCATTCCATTGAACATTCCATTCCACATTCCATTTCATCCCATTCCACGTTAAATTCCATTCCATTCCACGTTCCTTTCCATATTCCATTCCACATTCCATTCCATTACATTCCGCATCCCATTCGACTTTCCATTCTATTCCATTCCACTTTCCATTCCACATTCCATTCCATTCAATACCACATTCCATTCCAATTTCCATTCCATTCCATTCCACATTCCATTCCATTCCATTCCACTTTGCATTCCATTTCAATCCACATTCCATTCCACATTCCATTCCATTTCATTCCACATTCCGTTCCATTACATTCCACATTCATTCTATTACAGTCCACATTCCATTCCATTCCATTTCACATTCCATTCCATTCCAGATTGCATACCATTCCATTCCACATTCCATTTCATTCCACATTCCATTCCATTCCATTAGACTTTCCATTCCATTCCGTTCCACATTCGATTCCTTTCCATTCCATTCCATTCCACATTCCATTCCATTCCACTTTCCATTCCATTCCAGATTCCATTCAATTCCACATTCTATTCCTTTCCACATTCAATTCAATTCCACATTCCATTCCATTCCATTCTGTACCACATTCCATTCCATTCCACATTCCATTCCATTCCACTTCCCATTCCGTTCTACATTGCATTCCATTCCACATTCCGTTCCATTCCATATTGCATTCCATTCAATTCCATTCCACTTTCCATCCCATTCCACATTGCATTCCATTCCATTCCGTATTCCATTCCATTCCACATTCCATTCCACTCCACATTCCATTCCATTTCATCCCATTCCATGTTCCATTCCATTCCAATCCACCTTCCATTCCATTCCATTCCACGTTCCATTCCATTATATTCCACCGTCAATTCCCTTCCCTTCCACATTCCATTCCATTCAATTCCACATTCCTTTCCACATTCTATTCCATTATATTCCACGTTCCATTCTATTCTATTCCCTTCCACATTCCATTCCTTTACACATTCATTTCCACAATCCATTCCATTCCATTCCACAGTCCATTCCTCATTCCATTCCGTTCCATTCCACATACCATTCCATTCCATTCCCCAACCCATTCGATTCCACCTTCCATTCCACTCCACATTCCATTCCATTCCATTCTAATACAAGTTCCATTACATTCCAGCCCACCTTCCATTCCATTCCCGTCCACGTTCCATTCCATTCCATTCCACATTCCATTCCATGTTCCTTTGAATTCCATTCCACGTTCCTTTCCATTCATATGCACATTTCATTCCATTCCATTCCACATTCCTTTCCATTCCATTCCACATTCCATTCCACATTCCATTCCATTACATTCCGCATCCCATTTCACTTTCCATTCTATTCCATTCCACTATCCATTCCACATTCCATTCCATTCCATACCATATTCCATTCCCCTTTCCATTCCATTCCATTCCACATTCCATTCCGTTCCACATTACACTTTCCATTCCTCGTTCCATTCCACTTTGCATTTCACGTTCCATTCCACATTCCATTCCTTTCCATTCTACTTTCTATCCCACATTCCATTACATTCCGTTCCACATTCCATTCCACATTCCATTGCATTCCATTCCACCTTCCCTTGCATTGCATTCCACATTCCATTCCACATTGCGTTCCATTCCTTTCCACATTCCATTCCAGATTCCATTCCATTCCATTCCACATTCCATTCCACATACCGTTCCTTTCCGTTTAACATTCCGTTCCACGATTCATTCCTTTCCAGTCCACATTCCATTCCACTTTACATTCTATTACATAACACATTCCTTTCCACATTCCATTCCACATTCCATACCATTTGATTCCATTCCAAATTCCATACCATTCCGGTACATATTACTATACATTCCATTCCACATTGCATTGCATTCCACATTCCATTCCATTCCATTCCATTGTGCTCCATTCCATTCCACATAGCATTCCACATTCCATTCCATTCCTTTCCACATTCCATTACGTTCCATTCCACTTTCCATGCTATTCTATTCCACATTCCATTCCAATCCATTCCATTCCATTCCACATTCCCTTCCATTCCATTCCACATTTCATTCCATTCCATTCCACATTCCATTCCATTCCATTCCACATTGGATTCCATTCCATTCCACAATCCATTCCATTCCAGTTTGTATTGCATTCCATTTCACATTCCATTTCATTCCACTTTCTATTCCATTCCATTCCATTCCATTCCATTCCACATTCCATTCCACATTCCATTCTATCCCATCCCACATTCCATTCCATTCCATTCCACATTCCGTTCCATTCCATTCCACATTCCAGAACATTGCATTCCACATTGCATTCCATTCCATTCCATTCCACATTACATTCCATTCCATTCCACATTCCATTCCATTCCATTCCACATTTCATTCCATACCATTCCAAATTCTATTCCATGCCATTCCACATTTCATTACTCATTCCATTCAATTCCATTCCTTTCCATTTTCCATTTCATTCCATTCCACCTTCCATTCCATTCCATTCCACTTTCCATTTCATTATATTCCACGTTTCATTCTACTCTGTTCCATTCCACATTCCATTCTGTTTCATTACACATTCCTTTCCACATTTAATTCCATTCCACATTCCATTCCATTATATTCAATGTTCCATTCTATTCCATTCCATTCTGCATTCCATTCCATTCCATTCCACATTCCTTTCCTCAATCCATTCCATTCAATTTCACATTGCATTCCAATCCATTCCACATTCCATTCCATACCACATTCCATTCAATTAAACATTCCATTCCATTTCATTCCATTCCACCTTTCATTCCATTCCATTCCATATTCCATTCCAAATTCCATTTCATTCCATTCAACATTCCACTCCATTCCATTCCACATTCCATTCCACATTCCATTACACTTTCCATTTCATTCCATTCCACATTGCATTCCAAATTCCATTCCATTACAAATTACGTTGCGTTCCATTCCACATTCCATTCCACTGCATTACCAATTACATTTCATTCGATTCTACATTCCATTTCATTCCACATTCCGTTCCATTCCATTTCTCATTCCATTCTGCTCCAAAGTCCATTCAATTCCATGCAGCTTTCTATTACAATTTCCATTCCATTCCCTTCCATTACACATTCCATTCTATTCCATTCCACATTCCTTTCCATGCCATTGCACATTCCATTCCACTTTCCATTCCATTTCATTCCAAATTCCATTCCATTCTAATACATTCCAGTCCACATTCCATTCCATTGCATTGCATTCTTTATTCCATTCCATTGCATTCCGCATTCCTTTCCATTCCACTCCACATTCCATTCCATTCCATTCTACGTTCTATCCCACATTCCATTCCAATCCATTCCGCATTTCATTCCACATTTCATAGTATTCCATACCACATTCCCATGCATTCCATTCCACATTCCATTCCATATTACTTTGCATTCCATTCCACATTCCATTCCATTCCATTCCACATTCCATTCCATTCCATTCCATTCCGTTGCTTTCCACATTGCATTGCACATTCCATTCCATTCTTTTCCACATTCCATTCCATTCCATTCCATTTTCCATGCCATTCTATTCCATTCCATTCCATATTCGCTTCCATTCCATTCCTCATTCCATTCCATCCCATTCCTTTCCACATTCCATTCCATTCCACATTCTATTCCATTTCATTCCACATTACACTTTCCATTCAACGTTCCATTCCATGTTCCATTCCACTTTCCATTCCACGTTCCACTCCACGTTCCATTGCACTTTCTATTCTACGTTCTATCCCACGTTCCATTCCATTCCATTCCACATTCCATTCCACATTAAACTGCATTCAATTCCACCTTCTCTTGCATTCCCTTCCACATTCCATTCCACATTCTGTTCCATTCCTTTCCACATTCCATTCCACATTCCATGTTCCATTCCACATTCCGTTCCTTTCCATTTCAAATTCCATTCCACGTTCTATTCCTTTCCATGCCACATTCCAATCCACGTTCCATTCCATTACATAACACAATCCCTACCACATTCCATTCCACATTCCATTCCGTTCGATTTCATTCCACATTCCATTCCACTCCATTCCATATTCCTTTACATTCTATTCCGCATTCCCTTCCATTCCATTCCACATTCCCTTCCATTCCATTCCATATACATTTCCATTCCATTCCTTTCCGTTCCATTCCACATAGCATTGCACCTTCCATTCCATACCTTTCCACATTACATAGCATTCCTTTCCACTTTCCATGCCATTTCATTCCACATTTCTTTCCATTCCATTCCTTTCCATTCCACATTCACTTCCATTCCATTCCACATTCCCTTCCATTCCTTTCCACATTCTATTCCATTGCATTCCACATTCGATTCCATTCCATTCCACATTCCATTCCATTCCAGATTGCTTTCCATTCCATTCCACTTTCCATTTCATTCCACTTTCCATTCCATTCCATTCCATTCCATTCCATTCCACATTCCATTCCATATTACATTTCTTTCCTTTACACATTCAACTCTATTCCATTCCACCTTCCATTCCATTCCATTCCGTTCCACATTCCATTCCATTCCATTCCATTCCACATTCCATTCCATTCCATTCCACATTCCATTCCATTCCATTCCAGATTGCATTCCATTCCATTCCACATTCCATTCCATTCCATTCCACATTCCATTCCATTCCTCATTCCATTCCATTCTAAACCCTTGCTTTCCATTCCATTCAATGTACAATTCCATTCCGTTCCATGTTCCATTCCAATCCATTCCAATTTCCATTCCATTACATACCACATTCCATTCCATTCAATTCCACATTGCATTCCACATTCAATTCTATTCCATTCCATTCTACATTGCATTCCATATTCCATTCCATTCCATTCCACATTCCATTAATCTTTCCATTCCATTCCATTGCATTCCAGTCCATATTCCATTCCATTCCATCCCGTCCCACATTCCATTCCATTCTATTCCATCCCACATTCCATTCAATTCTATTCCATGTTACATTCCAATTTCTATTCCACTACATTCCACATTCCATTCAGCAATGCATTCCATTCCATTCTACATTCCATTCCACATTCCTTTAAATTCCCTTCCACATTCCATTCTGCAATGCTTTCCATTCCATTCTATGTTCCATTCCACATTCAGTTTATTTCCATTCCACATTGCATTAAATTCCAATCCATTTTCCATTGCATTTCATTTCACTGTCCATTCCATCCAATTCCATTACATTACATTCCACATTCCATTCTTTTGCATTCCACATTTCATTACATTCCATTCCACTTTCCTTTTCATTCCATTCCTTTCCATTCAACATTCCATTCCAAATTGCTTTCCATTCCATTCCACTTTCCTTTCCACATTTCATGCTATTCCATTCCACATTCCATTCCACCTCCCATTCCATTCCATTCTACATTCCATTCCACATTCCATTCCATTACATTGCACATTCCATATTCCATTCCACGTTCCATTCAACATTCCATTCCAGTTCATTCCACGTTGCCTTCACTTTCAATTCCATCCCATTCTACGTTCCATTCCACGTTCCATTAAATTCCATTCCATGTTCCATTCCACGTTCCCTTCCATTCCATTTCCCATTCTATTCTCTGTTCCATTCCATCATATTCCAATTTCCATTCCAAATTCCATTCCATTCCCTTACATTCAACATTCCATTCCGTTCCATTCCACATTGCATTCCTTTCCTCATGCCATTCCACATTGCATTCCATTCCATTCTACATTCCATTCCACATTCCATTCCACATTCCCTTCAATTGCATACCACATTCCGTTCCTTTCCAATCCAGATTCCATTCCATTCTATTTCACATTCCATTCCATTCCATTCCACTCTTAACCTTCCATACCACATTCCATTCCATTCCATTCCACATTCGATTCCACGTTCCACTACATTCCATTCCACATTCCATTACACATTCCATTCCACAATCCATTTCATTCCATTCCACATTCCATTCCATTCCATTCCATATTCCATTCCATTCCTCATGCCATTTCCCATTGCATTCCATTCCATTCTACACTCCATTCCACATTCCATTCCACATTCCCTTCCATTCCTTACACATTCCATTCCATTCCAATCCACATTCCATTCCATTCAATTCCACATCCTATTCCAGATTCCGTACTTCAATCCATTTCATTCCATTCCACATTCCATTGCATTCCAATCCGCATTCATTTCCACATTCCGTTCCATTCCATTCAGTTCCACATTCCATTTCATTCCGTTCCACCTTCCATTCCATTCCATTCCACATTCCATTCCATTCCATTCCCTTCCATTCCACATACCATTCCACATTCTATTTCACGTGCCATTCCCCGTTCCATTCTACTTTCCACGCCATTTTACATTCCACGTTCCATTCCACATTCCATTCCATTTCATTCCATATTCCATTATACATTCCATTCCATTCCATTACACTTTGCATACCACATTGCATTCCATTCCATTCCACATTCCATTCCATTCCAATCCACATTCTATTCCATTGCATTTCACTTTCAATTGCACATTCCATTCGTTTCGAATCCACATTGCAATCCCTTCCATTCCATTCCACGTTCCATTCCACTTTCCATTCCACTTTCCATTACACTTTCTATTCCACATTCCATTCCACATTCCATTCCATTGCATACCACTTTCCATTCCACGTTCAATTCAATTCCATTCCACTTTCCATTGCATTCCATTCCACATTCTATACTATTCCATTCTACATTCCATTCCATTCCCTTCCACATTGCATTCCACGTTCCATTCCATTCCATTCCACATTCGAATACATTGCATTCCACTCCACATTCCAATACATTGCATTCCACATTCCATTCCACATTCCTTTCCATTCAATTCCATTCCACATTCTATTCAACAGTCCATTCCATTCCATTCCACTTTCCGTTCCATTCTATTCCACATTCCATTGCCTTCCATCACACATAACATTTCAAATTCCATTCTATTCCATTCCACATTCCATTCAATTCCATCACACATTACATTCCAAATTCCTTAGCATTCCATTACACATTCCATTCCACGTTGCATTCCATTCCATCCCACATTCCATTCAATTTCATCACAAATTCCATTCCACATTCCATTCCACCTTCCATTCCATTCCATTCCACATTCCATTCCATTCCTTTTAACTTCCCATTCCATTCCATCACACATTCCATTACAAATTCCATTCCATTCCATTCTACATTCCATTACATATTCCATTCCATTCCTTTCCACATTCCATTAAATTCTATTCCATATTGCATTGCATTCATTCCTCATTACATTCCATTCCTTTCCACTTTCCATTCCACGTTCCATTCCACGTTCCATTCCATTCCACTCCACATTCCATTTCACATTCCAATCCATTCCATTCCACATTCCATTCCATTCTGTTCCACATTGCATTCCATTTCATGCCACATTATATTCCATACCTTTCCAGGTTCCATTCCACGTTTCTTTGCACGATCCTTTCCACGTTCCTTTCCACGTTCCATTCCACATTTCATTCTGTTCAATTTCATATTCCATTTCACATTCCATTCCATTCCATTCCAATGCACATTCCATTCCACTTTCCATTACATTCCATTACATTCCATTCCACGTACAATTCCCTTCCATTCCACATTCCCTTCCATTCCATTCCATTCCACATTCCATTCCATTCCACTCCACGTTCCATTCCACGTTCCATTCCACGTTTCTTTCCATTCCATTCCACATTCCAATCCAAATTCCATTACACATTCCTCTCCATTCCTTTTGACTTTCCATTCTGCATTCCATTCCGTTGCATTCCTTATTCCATTCAATTCCATTCCACATTCCATTCCATTTCACATTCCATTCCATTCCATTCCAGTCTATATTCCATTCCATTCCAGTCCACCTTCCTTTCCTTTACATTTCACATTCCATTCCATTCCATTCCATTCCACATTCCAATCCATTCCACTCCACATTCCATTGCTTTACATTCCATATTCCATTCCATTCCATTCCATTCCATTTCACATTCCGTTCCAATCAATTCCATTCTGCATTGCATTCCATTCCATTCCTTTCCATTCCACATTCCATTCCACATTCCATTCTACATTCCGTTGCTTTCCATTCCATTCCTTTTCACATTCCATTCCATTCAATTCCACATTCCATTCCATTCCATTCCATTCCAATGCATGTTCGATTCCATTCCATTTCACGTTCCATTCCACACTCCATTCCATTCCATTCCCTTCCATTGCACACTCCATTCCATTCCATTCCCTTCCATTCCACATTCCATTCCATTCCATTCCACATTCCATTCCACATTCCATACCACCTTCCATTCTATTATATTCCACACTCCATTCTACATTCCTGTCCAAATTCCAATCCTTTCCATTCCACATTCCAATGCACGTTCCATTCCATTCCATTCCACATTTCATTCCACGTTCCATAACATTCCATTACACGTTCCATTCCACGTTCCATTCCATTCCATTCCACATTGCATTACATTTAATTCAACATTCCATTCTATTCCATTCCTCATTCCATTCCATTCCCCATTCCATTTCATTCATTCCACATTCCATTCCATTCCATTCCACATTCCTTTCCATTCCATTCTAATCCTTTCCACATTCCATTCCATCCCGTTCCATTCCACTTTCCATTCCACGTTCCATTCCACTTTCCATTCCTCATTCCATTACACATTGCATACCAAATTCCATTCCATTCCATTCCAAATTCCATTTCCTTTTATTCCATATTACATTTCATTCCATTCCATTCCACATTCCATTCCAGTTTCCATTCAATTCCATTCCAAAATCCGTTCCACATTTCATTCCATTCCATTCCATTCCATTCCATGACACATTCCATTGCATTCCCCTCCATTCCATTACACATTCCATTCCACATTCCATTCCAAAATCCATTCCACATTCAATTCCGTTCCATTTCATTCCATTCCATTCCATATTCCATTCAATTCCATTACACATTCCATTGCATTCCATTTAATTCCATTTCACATTCCATTCCATATTTCACTCTATTCCATTCCACAATCCTTTACTCATTCCATTCCATTCCTTTCCACTCCACTCCCTTCCACATTACATTCCACATTTTATTCCACAATCCATTCCACATTCCATTCCATTCCATTCCACATTCCATTCTATTCAATTCCACGTTCCATTCCTTTCCATTCCACATTCCATTCCGCATTCCACTCCATTCCATTCCACATTCCATTCCACATTCCATTCCTCATTACATTCAATTCGATTCCACATTCCACTCCATTCCATTACATTCCACATTCCATTCCATTCCATTCCATTCCACATCCCACACCCTTCCATTCCACATTGCACTCCATTCCATTCCATTCCACATTCCATTCCATTCCATTCCTCATTCAATTCCACGTTCCTTTCCTCTTTCCATTCCATTCCACTCCACATTCGATTCCTTTCCATTCCACATTCCATTGCACTATTCCATTGCATTCATTTCCACATTACTCTCCATTCCATACCATTCCACATTCCACTCCATTGCATTCAACATTCCATTCCACCTTCCACTTCATTCATTTCCACATTCCATTCCACAATCCTTGCCACATTCCATTCCGTTCCATTCAAGATTCCACTCCATTCAATTCCAAACAACATTCCCTTCCATTCCGTTCCACATTCCGTTGCATAGAATTCCATATTCCATTCCATTTTATTCCACCTTCCATTCCATTCTATTCCACGTTCCATTACACATTACATTCCACATTCCATTCCATTCCATTCCACATTCCATTCCACATTTCAAGCCATTGCATTCCACATTCCATTCCAAGTTCCATTCCATTCCATTCCACATTCCATTCCATTATATTCCATATTCCATTCCATTACATTTCATATTGCATTCCGTTCCATTACACATTCAATTCCACTCCATTCCACTTTCCATTCCATTCCATTCCACATTACATTCCATTCCATTCTACGTTCCATTCCACTTTCCATTCCATTTTCCACTCCACGTTCCATTCCACTTTCCACTCCACGTTCCATTCCATTCCATTCCATTTTCAATTTTATGTTCCATTCCACTTTCCATTCCACGTTCCCTTCCACGTTGCATTCCACATTCCTTTCCACGGTCCATTCCACGTTCCCTTCCACGTTCCACTCCACGTTCCATTCCACGTTCCATTCTACATTCCATTCCATTCCTTTCCATTCCATTCCACATTCCATTCCATTCCATTCCATTCCTCAATCCACTGCATTCCATTCCAAATTCCGTTACACATTCCATTCCATTCCATTTCAAATTCCATTCCATTCTATTCCACCTTCTGCTACATTCCATTCCACTCCACATTCCATTCCATTCCATTCCATTCAAGATTCCTTTCCATGACATTTCACATTCCGTTGCATTGCATTCTACATTCAATTCCACATTTAATTCCATTCATTCCTTTCCATTCCATTCCAATTTCCATTCCGTATTCCATTCCATTCCATTCCACATTCCATTCCATTCCATTCCACATTCCTTTCCATATTTAGTTTCTTTCCATTCCATTCTATTCCACAATCCATTCCATTCCATTCCTTTCTAAATTCCAATCCATTCCATTCCACATTCCATTCCAATCCATTTCACATTCCCTTCCATTCCATTCCATATCCCATTCTGTTCCATTCCTTTCCATTCCATTCCACATTTTATTCCATTGCATTCCATTCCACATTCAATTACATTCCATTCCATTCCAGATTTCTTTCCATTCCATATCACATACCTTTCCATTCCCTTCCATTTTACATTCCACATTCGTTTCCATTCCATTCCACATTCCGTTCCACTCCATTCCATTCAAATCCACATTCCATTCCATTCCATTACAAATTCCATTCCATTCCATTACACATTCAATTCCAGTCCATACCACATTCCAATCAATTCCATTACATACCATTCCATTCCACATTCCATTCCACATTCCGCTGCAATCCTTGCCACATTTCATTCCACATTCCCTTCCTCATTGCTTTCAATTTCATTCCACATTCCTTTCCATTCAATTCTATTACACTTACCTTTCCATTCCTTTCCACATTCTATTCAATTCCATTGCATTCCATTCCGTTCCATTCCTTTCCATTGTGTTCCATTCAATTCCACATTCCATTCCATTAATTTCCATTCCACATTCCATTCCATTCAATTTCATTCCATTCCACATTCCATTCCATTCCATTCCTTTTCCATCCACGTTCCATTCCATTCCATTCCACGTTCCATTCCACATTCCATTCCATTCGATTCCACATACCATTCTATTCCATTCCACGTTCCATTGCATAGTCCATTCCATTCCATTCCACATTCCATTCCATGCCTTTAACATTCCATTCCACATTCCTTTCCATTCCATTCCACATTCCTTTCTATTGCATTCCACATTCTATTCCTCATTGCATTCCATTCCATTCCACATTCCATTCCATTCCTTTCTACATTCAATTCCATTCCATTCCCGACAACATTCCATTCCACATTCCATTCCATTCCAATTCACATTCAAATCCATATTCCATTCCATTCCATTACACTTTCCGTTACACATTCCACTGCATTCCATTCTACATTCCATTCCACATTCCATGGTATTCCATTCCATTCCTCATTCTATTCCATTCCATTCCACATTACATTCCACATTCCCTTCCATTCCGTATTCTGTTCCTTTCCATTCAAGTCTGCATTCCATTCCATTCCATTCCGTTCCTGTCAACATTCGTCTTCCACATTACATTACATTCCATTGGAAATTCCATTCCACATTCCATTCCATTCCATGCGAAATTCCATTGCACATTCCATTCCGTTCTATTCCACCTTCCATTCCACTTTCCATTCCACATTCCACTACACATTCCAGCCAATTCCGTTTCATATCCTATTCCACATTCCATTCCACATTCCATTCCATCCCATTCAACATTCCATTCCTTTTCATTCCATTCCATTCCACATTCCACTCCATTCCATTCCATTCCACATTCCATTTCACTATCGATTCCATTCCATCTCACATTACATTCCGTTCAATTCCAGACCACATTCCATTCCATTCCATTCCATTCCACACACAATTCCTTTCGATTCCATAACATTCCATTACACATTCCACTCCATTCCATTCCACACACCATTTCATTCCATTCCACATTCCTTTCCAATCCATTCCACGTCCCATTCCATTCCATTCTACATTCCATTCCATTGTATTTCACATTCCATTCCATTCCATTTCACATTCTATTCCCTTTCATTCCACATTCCACATTACTTTGTATTCCACATTCCATTCCACATTCCATTTCACTTTCCACTCCACAGTCCATTCCACGTTCCATTCCACGTTCCATTCCACGTTCCATTCCACATTCCGTTACATTCCGGTACACATTCCATTCCATTCCATTTCACGTTCCATTCCATTCCATTCCATTCCGTCTTCCATTCTATTCCATTCCGCATTCCATTCCATTCCATTCCACGTTCCATTCCATACCATTCCCCTTTGCATAACGTTCCACTCAGCGTTCCATTCCACATTCCACTCCATTCCATTCCATTCCTTACCACATTGCATTCACATTCCATTCCATTCCATTCCATTCTATGTTCAACTCCATTCCATTCCATTCCATTCCTCATTCCATTTCACATTCCATCTATTCCAGTCCACATTCCATTCCATTCCATTCCATTGCTCATTCCAATCCATCCCATTCCATATTCCATTCCATTCCTTTCCATATTCCATTCCATATTCCATTCCATTGCATTCCACATTCCTTTCAATTCCATTGCGCATTACATTCCATTCCATTCCACATTCTATTCCTTTCCGTTCTATGTTCCATTCCATTCCAGATTCCATTCCATTCAATTAAACATTCCATTGCACTTTCCATTCCACATTCCATTCCACATTCCATCCCATGCCATTCCACATTCCACATTCCATTACATTCTACATTCCATTCCAGAATACTTTCAATTCCATTCCATCTTTGATTCCATTCCATTCCATTCCATGCCGCTTTCCGTTCCAATCCATTCCACTTTACATTCCACATTCCATTCCACATTCCACATTTCATTCCATTCCATTCCATTCCACATTCTATTCCATTCAATTCCATTCCATTGCATTCCATTACATTCCATTCCACATTAGATTCCATTCCATTGCTCATTGTATTGCA
Organism: Pongo abelii; assembly: GCF_028885655.2. NCBI lineage: Eukaryota > Metazoa > Chordata > Mammalia > Primates > Hominidae > Pongo > Pongo abelii. The sequence goes on from NC_071999.2 coordinate 12,971,612, forward strand.
TGTTCCATTCCACGTTCCATTCCACGTTCCATTCCATCCCATTGAAGATTCCATTCCACATTCCATTCCATTCCACATTATATTCCACTTCATTCCATTCCAATCTACGTTGCATTCCATTCCATTCCATATTCCAGTGCATTCGCTTTCATTAACCATTCCATTCCTTTTCATTCCACGTTGCATTATATTCCATTCCGTATTCCATTTCATCCATTTCCATTCCATTCCATTCCACATTCCTTTCAGTTCCATTCCATTCTGCAATCCATTCCATCCCATTACACTTTCCATTCCATTCCAATTTCCATTCCACATTCCTTTCCATTCCATTCCACATTCCATTGCATTCCTTTCCAAATTCCTTTGAATTCCATTTCATATTACATTCCATTGAATTTCACACTCCATTCCATTCCATTCTATTCCAGTCCACATTCAAATCCATTATATTACACATTCCATTCCATTTCATTCCAGATTCCATTCGATTCCATCCCAGTCCATTCCACATTGCATTCGATTCCAATCCATTCCATTCCAGTTTTCATTCCACATTCCATTCAATTCCAATCCATTCCACCTTCCGTTCCATTCCAATCCACATTACATTCCATTACATTCCTCATTCCATTCCACGTTCCGTTACACCTTCTATTCCAGTTTCATTTCCACTATCTACTTCACGTTATATTCCATTCCATTCCACGTTCCATTCCACGTTCCATTCCAAGTTCCATTCCACTTTCCATTCCACGTTCCATTCCACGTTCCATTCCACATTCCATTCCACTTTCCATTGCATTCCATTCCACATTCCATTCCATTCCATTCCATTGCACATTCCATTCCATTCCATTGCACATTGCGTTCCATGTTCCATTCCATGTTCCGTGCCACGTTCCCTTCCATTTCATTACACATTCCATTCCACATTTCATTCCATTCCATTACGCGTTCCTTTCCACATTTCATTCCATTCCATTCCATGTTCCATTCCACATTCCATTCCATTCCATTCCATTCCACATTCCATTCCATTCCACATTCCATTCCATTCCACATTCCATTCCATTCCATTCCAGTCCAATCCACTCAAATCCACATTCAAGTCAATTCCATTCCATTCCATTTCATTCCATTCCACATTCCTTTCCATTCCATTCCATTCCACATTCCATTCCATTGCATTCCACATTCCATTCAACATTCCCTTCCCTTTCATTCCACGTTCAATTCCTTTCCTTTCCATTCCATTCCATTCCATTCCACATTCCATTCCATTCAATTCCACATTCCCTTTCTTCCAATTCCACATTCCATTTCATTTCATTCCACATTTCATTCCACATTCCATTCCACTCCACTCCACATTCCATTCCATTCCATTCCACATTGCATTCCACATTCCATTCCATTCCATTCCATTCCTCATAACATTCCACCTTCCATTCCATTTCATTCTACTTTCCATTCCACATTCCATTCCATGCTACTCCACATTGCATTCCACTCCACTCAACGTTCCATTAATTTCCATTCCACGTTCAATTCCACATTCCATTCCATTCCACATTCCATTCCATTCCATTCCACATTCTATTACATTACTTTGCATTCCACATACGATCCTATTCCACTCCACATTGCATTCCACTCAGTTCCATTCCATTGCATTTCATTCCATTCCATTCCTTTCCATTCAATTCAATATTATGTTCCATTCCATTGCATTCCACATTCCATTCCATTCCATTCCATTCCATTCCACATCCGATTCCATTCCCCATTCCATTCCATTACATTCTACGTTCTATTCCACATTCTATACCTTTCCATTCCACATTCCATTCCACATTCCATTCCACATTCCATTCCATTCCATTCCATTCCAAAACACATTCCATTCCATTCCATTCCATTCCGCATTCCGTTCCATTCCATTCGATTCCACATTCCATTCAATTCCATTCCTCATTCTATGCCATTCCATTACACCTTGCATTCCATTCCCTTCCACTTTCTATTCTATGCCATTCCACATTTCTTTCCACATCCCTTTGCATTCAATTCCATATTCCATTCCATTCCATTCAATTCCGTTACAGTCCACATTCTATTCCATTTCATTCCATTACACATTTCATTCCATTGCATTCCACATTCCATTCCATTCCACATTCCATTCCTTTGCATTCCATATTCAATTCCATTCCATTCCACATTCCATTGAATTCCATTGCACATTCCATTCCATTCTATTCCACGTTCCATTCCACGTTCTATACCACATTCCATTCCATATTCCATTCCACTTTCCGTTCCATTCCATTCCACATTTCATTCCACTCCATTCCACATTCCATTCCATATTCCATTCCATTCCATGCCACATTCTATTCTACATTCCATTCCATTCCATTCCGCATTCCATTCCGCATTCGTTTGCACATTCCATTCCATTCCATTCCAGTACAAATTCCATTCCATTCCATTCCACGTTCCTTTCCATTCCGTTCCACATTGCAGTCCATTCCATTCCTTATTCCATTCCATTCTGTGCCACATTCCATTCAATTCCATTCAACATTGCATTCCATTCGACATTCAATACCAAATTCCATTCCATTCCACAATCCATTCCACATTCCATTACATTCCACTTGCCATTTCATTTCATTCCACAATCCATTCCAATCCATTCCTTTCCATTCCACTTTGTATTCTATGCCATTCCACATTTCATTCCACATCCCTTTGCAGTCAATTCCATATTCCATTCCATTCCATTCAATTCCGTTACAGTCCACATTCTATTCCATTTCATTCCATTACACATTTCATTCCATTGCATTCCACATTCCATTCCATTCCACATTCCTTCTCATTCCAGTCGATTGCAGATTCCATTCCATTCCACATTCCATTCCTTTGCATTCCATATTCCATTCCATTCCTTTCCACATTCCATTGAATTGCATTGCACATTCCATTCCATTCTATTCCACGTTCCATTCCACGTTCTATACCACGTTCCATTCCATATTCCATTCCACTTTCCGTTCCATTCCATTCCATTCCACGTTTCATTCCACTACATTCCACATTCCATCACATATTCCATTCCATTCCATGCCACATTCTATTCTACATTCCATTCCATTTCATTCCACATTCCATTCCGCATTCCATTGCACATTCCATTCCATTCCATTCCAGTACAAATTCTATTCCATTCCATTCCATTCCACTTTCCATTCCATTCCATTCCACGTTCCATTGCATTCCATTCCACATTGCAGTCCATTCCATTCCACATTCCCTTCCATTCTGTGCCACATTCCATTGCATTCCATTCAAAATTCCATTCCGTTCCACATTCAATTAGAAATTCCATTCCATTCCACAATCCATTCCACATTCCATTCCATTCCTCTTGCCATTTCATTGCATTCCACATTCCATTTAAATCCATTCCATTCCTTTCCACTTTCTATTCTATGCCATTCCACATTTCATTCCACATGCCTTTGCATTCAATTCCATATTCCATTCCATTCCATTCAATTCCATTACAGTCCACATTCTATTCCATTTCTTTCCATTACACATTTCATTCCATTGCATTCCACATTCCATTCCATTCCACATTCCTTCCCATTCCAGTCGATTGCACATTCCATTCCATTCCACATTCCATTCCTTTGCATTCCATATTCCATTCCATTCCATTCCACATTCCATTGAATTACATTGCACATTCCATTCCATTCTTTTCCACGTTCCATTCCACGTTCTATACCACGTTCCGTTCCATATTCCGTTCCACTTTCGGTTCCATTCCATTGCAATCCACATTTCATTCCACTCCATTCCACATTCCATTCAATATTCCATTCCATTCCATGCCACATTCAATTCTACATTCCATTCCATTCCATTCCACATTCCATTCCGCATTCCATTTCACATTCCATTCCATTCCATTCCACTTTCCATTCCATTCCATTCCACATTCCATTCCATTCCATTCCACATTGCAATCCATTCCATTCCACATTCCATTCCATTCTGTGCCACATTCCATTCCATTCCATTCAACATTCCATTCCACATTCAATTCCAAATTCCATTCCATTCCACAATCCATTCCACATTCCATTCCATTCCACTTGCCATTTCTTTGCATTCCACATTCCACTCCAATCCATTCCATTCCATTCCATTCCACTCCTTTCCGTTCCAGTCAATTCCACAATTTTTCGCATTCTATTCCATTCCACATTCTATTGCATTCCATTTTATTCCACATTCCATTCCATTCCACATTCCATATCATTACATTCCACATTGCATTCCATTCCATTCCACATTCCATTCCACTCGATTCCATTCCACATCACGTTCCACTGCATTTCGCATTCCATTCCATTCAATTCCAATCCAATAAATTCCATGCCATTCCATTCTGTTCCAGTCAATTCCATATTCCGTTCCATTCCATTCCATTCCGCATTCCATTCCATTCCATTCCACATTCCATTGCATTCCACATTGCATTCCATTCTATTCCAAATTCCATTCCATTCCACATTCTATTCCATTCCATTCCATATTGCAGTCCATTACATTCCACATTCCATTCCATTGCATTTAAAATTCCATTCCATTCCATTGCACATTCCATTCCACATTCCGTTGCAATCCTTGCCACATTTCATTCCACATTCCCTTCCTCATTGCTTTCAATTTCATTCCACATTCCTTTCCATTCAATTCTACTCCACTTACCTTTCCAATCCTTTCCACATTCTATTCAATTCCACTGCATTCCATTCCGTTCCATTCCTTTCCATTGTGTTCCATTCAATTCCACATTCCATTCCATTAATTTCCATTCCACATTCCATTCCATTCAATTTCATTCCATTCCACATTCTATTCCATTCCCTTCCTTTTCCATCCACGTTCCATTCCATTCCATTCCACGTTCCATTCCACATTCCATTCCATTCGATTCCACATACCATTCTATTCCATTCCACGTTCCATTGCATAGTCCATTCCATTCCATTCCACATTCCATTCCATGCCTTTAACATTCCATTCCACATTCCTTTCCATTCCATTCCACATTCCTTTCTATTGCATTCCACATTCTATTCCTCATTGCATTCCATTCCATTCCACATTCCATTCCATTCCTTTCTACATTCAATTCCATTCCATTCCCGACAACATTCCATTCCACATTCCATTCCATTCCAATTCACATTCAAATCCATATTCCATTCCATTCCATTACACTTTCCGTTACACATTCCACTGCATTCCATTCTACATTCCATTCCACATTCCATGGTATTCCATTCCATTCCTCATTCTATTCCATTCCATTCCACATTACATTCCACATTCCCTTCCATTCCGTATTCTGTTCCTTTCCATTCAAGTCCGCATTCCATTCCATTCCATTCCGTTCCTGTCAACATTCGTCTTCCACATTACATTACATTCCATTGGAAATTCCATTCCACATTCCATTCCATTCCATGCGAAATTCCATTGCACATTCCATTCCGTTCTATTCCACCTTCCATTCCACTTTCCATTCCACATTCCACTACACATTCCAGCCAATTCCGTTTCATATCCTATTCCACATTCCATTCCACATTCCATTCCATCCCATTCAACATTCCATTCCTTTTCATTCCATTCCATTCCACATTCCACTCCATTCCATTCCATTCCACATTCCATTTCACTATCGATTCCATTCCATCTCACATTACATTCCGTTCAATTCCAGACCACATTCCATTCCATTCCATTCCACACACAATTCCATTCGATTCCATAACATTCCATTACACATTCCACTCCATTCCATTCCACACACCATTTCATTCCATTCCACATTCCTTTCCAATCCATTCCACGTCCCATTCCATTCCATTCTACATTCCATTCCATTGTATTTCACATTCCATTCCATTCCATTTCACATTCTATTCCTTTTCATTCCACATTCCACATTACTTTGTATTCCACATTCCATTCCACATTCCATTTCACTTTCCACTCCACAGTCCATTCCACGTTCCATTCCACGTTCCATTCCACGTTCCATTCCACATTCCGTTACATTCCGGTACACATTCCATTCCATTCCATTTCACGTTCCATTCCATTCCGTCTTCCATTCTATTCCATTCCGCATTCCATTCCATTCCATTCAACGTTCCATTCCATACCATTCCCCTTTGCATAACGTTCCACTCAGCGTTCCATTCCACATTCCACTCCATTCCATTCCATTCCTTACCACATTGCATTCACATTCCATTCCATTCTATGTTCAACTCCATTCCATTCCATTCCATTCCTCATTCCATTTCACATTCCATCTATTCCAGTCCACATTCCATTCCATTCCATTCCATTGCTCATTCCAATCTATCCCATTCCATATTCCATTCCATTCCTTTCCATATTCCATTCCATATTCCATTCCATTGCATTCCACATTCCTTTCAATTCCATTGTGCATTACATTCCATTCCATTCCACATTCTATTCCTTTCCGTTCTATGTTCCATTCCATTCCAGATTCCATTCTATTCAATTAAACATTCCATTGCACTTTCCATTCCACATTCCATTCCACATTCCATCCCATGCCATTCCACATTCCACATTCCATTACATTCTACATTCCATTCCAGAATACTTTCAATTCCATTCCATCTTCTATTCCATTCCTTTCCATTCCATGCCGCTTTCCGTTCCAATCCATTCCACTTTACATTCCACATTCCATTCCACATTCCACATTTCATTCCATTCCGTTCCATTCCACATTCTATTCCATTCAATTCCATTCCATTGCATTCCATTACATTCCATTCCACATTAGATTCCATTCCATTGCTCATTGCATTGCACGTTCCATTCCACGTTCCATTCCACGTTCCATTCCATCCCATTGAAGATTCCATTCCACATTCCATTCCATTCCACATTATATTCCACTCCATTCCATTCCAATCTACGTTGCATTCCATTCCATTCCATATTCCAGTGCATTCGATTTCATTAACCATTCCATTCCTTTTCATTCCACGTTGCATTATATTCCATTCCGTATTCCATTTCATCCATTTCCATTCCATTCCATTCCACATTCCTTTCAGTTCCATTCCATTCTGCAATCCATTCCATCCCATTACACTTTCCATTCCATTCCAATTTCCATTCCACATTCCTTTCCATTCCATTCCACATTCCATTGCATTCCTTTCCAAATTCCTTTGAATTCCATTTCATATTACATTCCATTGAATTTCACACTCCATTCCATTTCCTTCTATTCCAGTCCACATTCAAATCCATTATATTACACATTCCATTCCATTCCATTCCAGATTCCATTCGATTCCATCCCAGTCCATTCCACATTGCATTCGTTTCCAATCCATTCCATTCCAGTTTTCATTCCACATTCCATTCAATTCCAATCCATTCCACCTTCCGTTCCATTCCAATCCACATTACATTCCCTTACATTCCTCATTCCATTCCACGTTCCGTTACACCTTCTATTCCAATTTCATTTCCACTATCTACTTCACGTTATATTCCATTCCATTCCACGTTCCATTCCACGTTCCATTCCAAGTTCCATTCCACTTTCCATTCCACGTTCCATTCCACGTTCCATTCCACATTCCATTCCACTTTCCATTGCATTCCATTCCACATTCCATTCCATTCCATTCCATTGCACATTCCATTCCATTCCATTGCACATTGCGTTCCATGTTCCATTCCATGTTCCGTGCCACGTTCCCTTCCATTTCATTACACATTCCATTCCACATTTCATTCCATTCCATTACGCGTTCCTTTCCACATTTCATTCCATTCCATTCCATGTTCCATTCCACATTCCATTCCATTCCATTCCATTCCACATTCCATTCCATTCCATTCCAGTCCAGTCCACTCAAATCCACATTCAAGTCAATTCCATTCCATTCCATTTCATTCCATTCCACATTCCTTTCCATTCCATTCCATTCCACATTCCATTCCATTGCATTCCACATTCCATTCAACATTCCCTTCCCTTTCATTCCACGTTCAATTCCTTTCCTTTCCATTCCATTCCATTCCATTCCACATTCCATTCCATTCAATTCCACATTCCCTTTCTTCCAATTCCACATTCCATTTCATTTCATTCCACATTTCATTCCACATTCCATTCCACTCCACTCCACATTCCATTCCATTCCATTCCACATTGCATTCCACATTCCATTCCATTCCATTCCATTCCTCATAACATTCCACCTTCCATTCCATTTCATTCTACTTTCCATTCCACATTCCATTCCATGCTACTCCACATTGCATTCCACTCCACTCAACGTTCCATTAATTTCCATTCCACGTTCAATTCCACATTCCATTCCATTCCACATTCCATTCCATTCCATTCCACATTCTATTACATTACTTTGCATTCCACATACGATCCTATTCCACTCCACATTGCATTCCACTCAGTTCCATTCCATTGCATTTCATTCCATTCCATTCCTTTCCATTCAATTCAATATTATGTTCCATTCCATTGCATTCCACATTCCATTCCATTCCATTCCATTCCACATCCGATTCCATTCCCCATTCCATTCCATTACATTCTACGTTCTATTCCACATTCTATACCTTTCCATTCCACATTCCATTCCACATTCCATTCCACATTCCATTCCATTCCATTCCATTCCAAAACACATTCCATTCCATTCCATTCCATTCCGCATTCCGTTCCATTCCATTCGATTCCACATTCCATTCAATTCCATTCCTCATTCTATGCCATTCCATTACACCTTGCATTCCATTCCCTTCCACTTTCTATTCTATGCCATTCCACATTTCTTTCCACATCCCTTTGCATTCAATTCCATATTCCATTCCATTCCATTCAATTCCGTTACAGTCCACATTCTATTCCATTTCATTCCATTACACATTTCATTCCATTGCATTCCACATTCCATTCCATTCCACATTCCATTCCTTTGCATTCCATATTCAATTCCATTCCATTCCACATTCCATTGAATTCCATTGCACATTCCATTCCATTCTATTCCACTTTCCATTCCACGTTCTATACCACATTCCATTCCATATTCCATTCCACTTTCCGTTCCATTCCATTCCACATTTCATTCCACTCCATTCCACATTCCATTCCATATTCCATTCCATTCCATGCCACATTCTATTCTACATTCCATTCCATTCCATTCCGCATTCCATTCCGCATTCCTTTGCACATTCCATTCCATTCCATTCCAGTACAAATTCCATTCCATTCCATTCCATTCCACTTTCCATTCCATTCCATTCCACGTTCCATTCCATTCCGTTCCACATTGCAGTCCATTCCATTCCTCATTCCATTCCATTCTGTGCCACATTCCATTCCATTCCATTCAACATTCCATTCCATTCGACATTCAATACCAAATTCCATTCCATTCCACAATCCATTCCACATTCCATTACATTCCACTTGCCATTTCATTTCATTCCACAATCCATTCCAATCCATTCCTTTCCATTCCACTTTGTATTCTATGCCATTCCACATTTCATTCCACATCCCTTTGCATTCAATTCCATATTCCATTCCATTCCATTCAATTCCGTTACAGTCCACATTTTATTCCATTTCATTCCATTACACATTTCATTCCATTGCATTCCACATTCCATTCCATTCCACATTCCTTCTCATTCCAGTCGATTGCAGATTCCATTCCATTCCACATTCCATTCCTTTGCATTCCATATTCCATTCCATTCCTTTCCACATTCCATTGAATTGCATTGCACATTCCATTCCATTCTATTCCACGTTCCATTCCACGTTCTATACCACGTTCCATTCCATATTCCATTCCACTTTCCGTTCCATTCCATTCCATTCCACGTTTCATTCCACTACATTCCACATTCCATCACATATTCCATTCCATTCCATGCCACATTCTATTCTACATTCCATTCCATTTCATTCCACATTCCATTCCGCATTCCATTGCACATTCCATTCCATTCCATTCCAGTACAAATTCCATTCCATTCCATTCCATTCCACTTTCCATTCCATTCCATTCCACGTTCCATTGCATTCCATTCCACATTGCAGTCCATTCCATTCCACATTCCCTTCCATTCTGTGCCACATTCCATTGCATTCCATTCAAAATTCCATTCCGTTCCACATTCAATTAGAAATTCCATTCCATTCCACAATCCATTCCACATTCCATTCCATTCCTCTTGCCATTTCATTGCATTCCACATTCCATTTAAATCCATTCCATTCCTTTCCACTTTCTATTCTATGCCATTCCACATTTCATTCCACATGCCTTTGCATTCAATTCCATATTCCATTCCATTCCATTCAATTCCATTACAGTCCACATTCTATTCCATTTCTTTCCATTACACATTTCATTCCATTGCATTCCACATTCCATTCCATTCCACATTCCTTCCCATTCCAGTCGATTGCACATTCTATTCCATTCCACATTCCATTCCTTTGCATTCCATATTCCATTCCATTCCATTCCATTCCACATTCCATTGAATTCCATTGCACATTCCATTCCATTCTTTTCCACGTTCCTTTCCACGTTCTATACCACGTTCCGTTCCATATTCCGTTCCACTTTCGGTTCCATTCCATTCCAATCCACATTTCATTCCACTCCATTCCACATTCCATTCCATATTCCATTCCATTCCATGCCACATTCTATTCTACATTCCATTCCATTCCATTCCACATTCCATTCCGCATTCCATTTCACATTCCGTTCCATTCCATTCCACTTTCCATTCCATTCCATTCCACATTCCATTCCATTCCATTCCACATTGCAATCCATTCCATTCCACATTCCATTCCATTCTGTGCCACATTCAATTCCATTCCATTCAACATTCCATTCCATTCCACATTCAATTCCAAATTCCATTCCATTCCACAATCCATTCCACATTCCATTCCATTCCACTTGCCATTTCTTTGCATTCCACATTCCACTCCAATCCATTCCATTCCATTCCATTCCACTCCTTTCCGTTCCAGTCAATTCCACAATTTTTCGCATTCTATTCCATTCCACATTCTATTGCATTCCATTTTATTCCACATTCCATTCCATTCCACATTCCATATCATTACATTCCACATTGCATTCCATTCCATTCCACATTCCATTCCATTCGATTCCATTCCACATCACGTTCCACTGCATTTCACATTCCATTCCATTCAATTCCAATCCAATAAATTCCATGCCATTCCATTCTGTTCCAGTCAATTCCATATTCCGTTCCATTCCATTCCATTCCGCATTCCATTCCATTCCATTCCACATTCCATTGCATTCCACATTGCATTCCATTCTATTCCAAATTCCATTCCATTCCACATTCTATTCCATTCCATTCCATATTGCAGTCCATTACATTCCACATTCCATTCCATTGCATTTAAAATTCCATTCCATTCCATTGCACATTCCATTCCACATTCCATTGCAATCCTTGCCACATTTCATTCCACATTCCCTTCCTCATTGCTTTCAATTTCATTCCACATTCCTTTCCATTCAATTCTACTCCACTTACCTTTCCAATCCTTTCCACATTCTATTCAATTCCATTGCATTCCATTCCGTTCCATTCCTTTCCATTGTGTTCCATTCAATTCCACATTCCATTCCATTAATTTCCATTCCACATTCCATTCCATTCAATTTCATTCCATTCCACATTCTATTCCATTCCATTCCTTTTCCATCCACGTTCCATTCCATTCCATTCCACGTTCCATTCCACATTCCATTCCATTCGATTCCACATACCATTCTATTCCATTCCACGTTCCATTGCATAGTCCATTCCATTCCATTCCACATTCCATTCCATGCCTTTAACATTCCATTCCACATTCCTTTCCATTCCATTCCACATTCCTTTCTATTGCATTCCACATTCTATTCCTCATTGCATTCCATTCCATTCCACATTCCATTCCATTCCTTTCTACATTCAATTCCATTCCATTCCCGACAACATTCCATTCCACATTCCTTTCCATTCCTTTCTACATTCAATTCCATTCCATTCCCGACAACATTCCATTCCACATTCCATTCCATTCCAATTCACATTCAAATCCATATTCCATTCCATTCCATTACACTTTCCGTTACACATTCCACTGCATTCCATTCTACATTCCATTCCACATTCCATGGTATTCCATTCCATTCCTCATTCTATTCCATTCCATTCCACATTACATTCCACATTCCCTTCCATTCCGTATTCTGTTCCTTTCCATTCAAGTCCGCACTCCATTCCATTCCATTCCGTTCCTGTCAACATTCGTCTTCCACATTACATTACATTCCATTGGAAATTCCATTCCACATTCCATTCCATTCCATGCGAAATTCCATTGCACATTCCATTCCGTTCTATTCCACCTTCCATTCCACTTTCCATTCCACATTCCACTACACATTCCAGCCAATTCCGTTTCATATCCTATTCCACATTCCATTCCACATTCCATTCCATCCCATTCAACATTCCATTCCTTTTCATTCCATTCCATTCCACATTCCACTCCATTCCATTCCATTCCACATTCCATTTCACTATCGATTCCATTCCATCTCACATTACATTCCGTTCAATTCCAGACCACATTCCATTCCATTCCATTCCATTCCACACACAATTCCATTCGATTCCATAACATTCCATTACACATTCCACTCCATTCCATTCCACACACCATTTCATTCCATTCCACATTCCTTTCCAATCCATTCCACGTCCCATTCCATTCCATTCTACATTCCATTCCATTGTATTTCACATTCCATTCCATTCCATTTCACATTCTATTCCCTTTCATTCCACATTCCACATTACTTTGTATTCCACATTCCATTCCACATTCCATTTCACTTTCCACTCCACAGTCCATTCCACGTTCCATTCCACGTTCCATTCCACGTTCCATTCCACATTCCGTTACATTCCGGTACACATTCCATTCCATTCCATTTCACGTTCCATTCCATTCCATTCCATTCCGTCTTCCATTCTATTCCATTCCGCATTCCATTCCATTCCATTCCACGTTCCATTCCATACCATTCCCCTTTGCATAACGTTCCACTCAGCGTTCCATTCCACATTCCACTCCATTCCATTCCATTCCTTACCACATTGCATTCACATTCCATTCCATTCCATTCCATTCTATGTTCAACTCCATTCCATTCCATTCCATTCCTCATTCCATTTCACATTCCATCTATTCCAGTCCACATTCCATTCCATTCCATTCCATTGCTCATTCCAATCCATCCCATTCCATATTCCATTCCATTCCTTTCCATATTCCATTCCATATTCCATTCCATTGCATTCCACATTCCTTTCAATTCCATTGCGCATTACATTCCATTCCATTCCACATTCTATTCCTTTCCGTTCTATGTTCCATTCCATTCCAGATTCCATTCCATTCAATTAAACATTCCATTGCACTTTCCATTCCACATTCCATTCCACATTCCATCCCATGCCATTCCACATTCCACATTCCATTACATTCTACATTCCATTCCAGAATACTTTCAATTCCATTCCATCTTTGATTCCATTCCATTCCATTCCATGCCGCTTTCCGTTCCAATCCATTCCACTTTACATTCCACATTCCATTCCACATTCCACATTTCATTCCATTCCATTCCATTCCACATTCTATTCCATTCAATTCCATTCCATTGCATTCCATTACATTCCATTCCACATTAGATTCCATTCCATTGCTCATTGTATTGCACGTTCCATTCCACGTTCCATTCCACGTTCCATTCCATCCCATTGAAGATTCCATTCCACATTCCATTCCATTCCACATTATATTCCACTTCATTCCATTCCAATCTACGTTGCATTCCATTCCATTCCATATTCCAGTGCATTCGATTTCATTAACCATTCCATTCCTTTTCATTCCACGTTGCATTATATTCCATTCCGTATTCCATTTCATCCATTTCCATTCCATTCCATTCCACATTCCTTTCAGTTCCATTCCATTCTGCAATCCATTCCATCCCATTACACTTTCCATTCCATTCCAATTTCCATTCCACATTCCTTTCCATTCCATTCCACATTCCATTGCATTCCTTTCCAAATTCCTTTGAATTCCATTTCATATTACATTCCATTGAATTTCACACTCCATTCCATTCCATTCTATTCCAGTCCACATTCAAATCCATTATATTACACATTCCATTCCATTCCATTCCAGATTCCATTCGATTCCATCCCAGTCCATTCCACATTGCATTTGATTCCAATCCATTCCATTCCAGTTTTCATTCCACATTCCATTCAATTCCAATCCATTCCACCTTCAGTTCCATTCCAATCCACATTACATTCCATTACATTCCTCATTCCATTCCACGTTCCGTTACACCTTCTATTCCAATTTCATTTCCACTATCTACTTCACGTTATATTCCATTCCATTCCACGTTCCATTCCACGTTCCATTCCAAGTTCCATTCCACTTTCCATTCCACGTTCCATTCCACGTTCCATTCCACATTCCATTCCACTTTCCATTGCATTCCATTCCACATTCCATTCCATTCCATTCCATTGCACATTCCATTCCATTCCATTGCACATTGCGTTCCATGTTCCATTCCATGTTCCGTGCCACGTTCCCTTCCATTTCATTACACATTCCATTCCACATTTCATTCCATTCCATTACGCGTTCCTTTCCACATTTCATTCCATTCCATTCCATGTTCCATTCCACATTCCATTCCATTCCATTCCATTCCACATTCCATTCCATTCCATTCCAGTCCAGTCCACTCAAATCCACATTCAAGTCAATTCCATTCCATTCCATTTCATTCCATTCCACATTCCTTTCCATTCCATTCCATTCCACATTCCATTCCATTGCATTCCACATTCCATTCAACATTCCCTTCCCTTTCATTCCACGTTCAATTCCTTTCCTTTCCATTCCATTCCATTCCATTCCACATTCCATTCCATTCAATTCCACATTCCCTTTCTTCCAATTCCACATTCCATTTCATTTCATTCCACATTTCATTCCACATTCCATTCCACTCCACTCCACATTCCATTCCATTCCATTCCACATTGCATTCCACATTCCATTCCATTCCATTCCATTCCTCATAACATTCCACCTTCCATTCCATTTCATTCTACTTTCCATTCCACATTCCATTCCATGCTACTCCACATTGCATTCCACTCCACTCAACGTTCCATTAATTTCCATTCCACGTTCAATTCCACATTCCATTCCATTCCACATTCCATTCCATTCCATTCCACATTCTATTACATTACTTTGCATTCCACATACGATCCTATTCCACTCCACATTGCATTCCACTCAGTTCCATTCCATTGCATTTCATTCCATTCCATTCCTTTCCATTCAATTCAATATTATGTTCCATTCCATTGCATTCCACATTCCATTCCATTCCATTCCATTCCACATCCGATTCCATTCCCCATTCCATTCCATTACATTCTACGTTCTATTCCACATTCTATACCTTTCCATTCCACATTCCATTCCACATTCCATTCCACATTCCATTCCATTCCATTCCATTCCAAAACACATTCCATTCCATTCCATTCCATTCCGCATTCCGTTCCATTCCATTCGATTCCACATTCCATTCAATTCCATTCCTCATTCTATGCCATTCCATTACACCTTGCATTCCATTCCCTTCCACTTTCTATTCTATGCCATTCCACATTTCTTTCCACATCCCTTTGCATTCAATTCCATATTCCATTCCATTCCATTCAATTCCGTTACAGTCCACATTCTATTCCATTTCATTCCATTACACATTTCATTCCATTGCATTCCACATTCCATTCCATTCCACATTCCATTCCTTTGCATTCCATATTCAATTCCATTCCATTCCACATTCCATTGAATTCCATTGCACATTCCATTCCATTCTATTCCACTTTCCATTCCACGTTCTATACCACATTCCATTCCATATTCCATTCCACTTTCCGTTCCATTCCATTCCACATTTCATTCCACTCCATTCCACATTCCATTCCATATTCCATTCCATTCCATGCCACATTCTATTCTACATTCCATTCCATTCCATTCCGCATTCCATTCCGCATTCCTTTGCACATTCCATTCCATTCCATTCCAGTACAAATTCCATTCCATTCCATTCCATTCCACTTTCCATTCCATTCCATTCCACGTTCCATTCCATTCCGTTCCACATTGCAGTCCATTCCATTCCTCATTCCATTCCATTCTGTGCCACATTCCATTCCATTCCATTCAACATTCCATTCCATTCGACATTCAATACCAAATTCCATTCCATTCCACAATCCATTCCACATTCCATTACATTCCACTTGCCATTTCATTTCATTCCACAATCCATTCCAATCCATTCCTTTCCATTCCACTTTGTATTCTATGCCATTCCACATTTCATTCCACATCCCTTTGCATTCAATTCCATATTCCATTCCATTCCATTCAATTCCGTTACAGTCCACATTTTATTCCATTTCATTCCATTACACATTTCATTCCATTGCATTCCACATTCCATTCCATTCCACATTCCTTCTCATTCCAGTCGATTGCAGATTCCATTCCATTCCACATTCCATTCCTTTGCATTCCATATTCCATTCCATTCCTTTCCACATTCCATTGAATTGCATTGCACATTCCATTCCATTCTATTCCACGTTCCATTCCACGTTCTATACCACGTTCCATTCCATATTCCATTCCACTTTCCGTTCCATTCCATTCCATTCCACGTTTCATTCCACTACATTCCACATTCCATCACATATTCCATTCCATTCCATGCCACATTCTATTCTACATTCCATTCCATTTCATTCCACATTCCATTCCGCATTCCATTGCACATTCCATTCCATTCCATTCCAGTACAAATTCCATTCCATTCCATTCCATTCCACTTTCCATTCCATTCCATTCCACGTTCCATTGCATTCCATTCCACATTGCAGTCCATTCCATTCCACATTCCCTTCCATTCTGTGCCACATTCCATTGCATTCCATTCAAAATTCCATTCCGTTCCACATTCAATTAGAAATTCCATTCCATTCCACAATCCATTCCACATTCCATTCCATTCCTCTTGCCATTTCATTGCATTCCACATTCCATTTAAATCCATTCCATTCCTTTCCACTTTCTATTCTATGCCATTCCACATTTCATTCCACATGCCTTTGCATTCAATTCCATATTCCATTCCATTCCATTCAATTCCATTACAGTCCACATTCTATTCCATTTCTTTCCATTACACATTTCATTCCATTGCATTCCACATTCCATTCCATTCCACATTCCTTCCCATTCCAGTCGATTGCACATTCTATTCCATTCCACATTCCATTCCTTTGCATTCCATATTCCATTCCATTCCATTCCATTCCACATTCCATTGAATTCCATTGCACATTCCATTCCATTCTTTTCCACGTTCCTTTCCACGTTCTATACCACGTTCCGTTCCATATTCCGTTCCACTTTCGGTTCCATTCCATTCCAATCCACATTTCATTCCACTCCATTCCACATTCCATTCCATATTCCATTCCATTCCATGCCACATTCTATTCTACATTCCATTCCATTCCATTCCACATTCCATTCCGCATTCCATTTCACATTCCGTTCCATTCCATTCCACTTTCCATTCCATTCCATTCCACATTCCATTCCATTCCATTCCACATTGCAATCCATTCCATTCCACATTCCATTCCATTCTGTGCCACATTCAATTCCATTCCATTCAACATTCCATTCCATTCCACATTCAATTCCAAATTCCATTCCATTCCACAATCCATTCCACATTCCATTCCATTCCACTTGCCATTTCTTTGCATTCCACATTCCACTCCAATCCATTCCATTCCATTCCATTCCACTCCTTTCCGTTCCAGTCAATTCCACAATTTTTCGCATTCTATTCCATTCCACATTCTATTGCATTCCATTTTATTCCACATTCCATTCCATTCCACATTCCATATCATTACATTCCACATTGCATTCCATTCCATTCCACATTCCATTCCATTCGATTCCATTCCACATCACGTTCCACTGCATTTCACATTCCATTCCATTCAATTCCAATCCAATAAATTCCATGCCATTCCATTCTGTTCCAGTCAATTCCATATTCCGTTCCATTCCATTCCATTCCGCATTCCATTCCATTCCATTCCACATTCCATTGCATTCCACATTGCATTCCATTCTATTCCAAATTCCATTCCATTCCACATTCTATTCCATTCCATTCCATATTGCAGTCCATTACATTCCACATTCCATTCCATTGCATTTAAAATTCCATTCCATTCCATTGCACATTCCATTCCACATTCCATTGCAATCCTTGCCACATTTCATTCCACATTCCCTTCCTCATTGCTTTCAATTTCATTCCACATTCCTTTCCATTCAATTCTACTCCACTTACCTTTCCAATCCTTTCCACATTCTATTCAATTCCATTGCATTCCATTCCGTTCCATTCCTTTCCATTGTGTTCCATTCAATTCCACATTCCATTCCATTAATTTCCATTCCACATTCCATTCCATTCAATTTCATTCCATTCCACATTCTATTCCATTCCATTCCTTTTCCATCCACGTTCCATTCCATTCCATTCCACGTTCCATTCCACATTCCATTCCATTCGATTCCACATACCATTCTATTCCATTCCACGTTCCATTGCATAGTCCATTCCATTCCATTCCACATTCCATTCCATGCCTTTAACATTCCATTCCACATTCCTTTCCATTCCATTCCACATTCCTTTCTATTGCATTCCACATTCTATTCCTCATTGCATTCCATTCCATTCCACATTCCATTCCATTCCTTTCTACATTCAATTCCATTCCATTCCCGACAACATTCCATTCCACATTCCTTTCCATTCCTTTCTACATTCAATTCCATTCCATTCCCGACAACATTCCATTCCACATTCCATTCCATTCCAATTCACATTCAAATCCATATTCCATTCCATTCCATTACACTTTCCGTTACACATTCCACTGCATTCCATTCTACATTCCATTCCACATTCCATGGTATTCCATTCCATTCCTCATTCTATTCCATTCCATTCCACATTACATTCCACATTCCCTTCCATTCCGTATTCTGTTCCTTTCCATTCAAGTCCGCACTCCATTCCATTCCATTCCGTTCCTGTCAACATTCGTCTTCCACATTACATTACATTCCATTGGAAATTCCATTCCACATTCCATTCCATTCCATGCGAAATTCCATTGCACATTCCATTCCGTTCTATTCCACCTTCCATTCCACTTTCCATTCCACATTCCACTACACATTCCAGCCAATTCCGTTTCATATCCTATTCCACATTCCATTCCACATTCCATTCCATCCCATTCAACATTCCATTCCTTTTCATTCCATTCCATTCCACATTCCACTCCATTCCATTCCATTCCACATTCCATTTCACTATCGATTCCATTCCATCTCACATTACATTCCGTTCAATTCCAGACCACATTCCATTCCATTCCATTCCATTCCACACACAATTCCATTCGATTCCATAACATTCCATTACACATTCCACTCCATTCCATTCCACACACCATTTCATTCCATTCCACATTCCTTTCCAATCCATTCCACGTCCCATTCCATTCCATTCTACATTCCATTCCATTGTATTTCACATTCCATTCCATTCCATTTCACATTCTATTCCCTTTCATTCCACATTCCACATTACTTTGTATTCCACATTCCATTCCACATTCCATTTCACTTTCCACTCCACAGTCCATTCCACGTTCCATTCCACGTTCCATTCCACGTTCCATTCCACATTCCGTTACATTCCGGTACACATTCCATTCCATTCCATTTCACGTTCCATTCCATTCCATTCCATTCCGTCTTCCATTCTATTCCATTCCGCATTCCATTCCATTCCATTCCACGTTCCATTCCATACCATTCCCCTTTGCATAACGTTCCACTCAGCGTTCCATTCCACATTCCACTCCATTCCATTCCATTCCTTACCACATTGCATTCACATTCCATTCCATTCCATTCCATTCTATGTTCAACTCCATTCCATTCCATTCCATTCCTCATTCCATTTCACATTCCATCTATTCCAGTCCACATTCCATTCCATTCCATTCCATTGCTCATTCCAATCCATCCCATTCCATATTCCATTCCATTCCTTTCCATATTCCATTCCATATTCCATTCCATTGCATTCCACATTCCTTTCAATTCCATTGCGCATTACATTCCATTCCATTCCACATTCTATTCCTTTCCGTTCTATGTTCCATTCCATTCCAGATTCCATTCCATTCAATTAAACATTCCATTGCACTTTCCATTCCACATTCCATTCCACATTCCATCCCATGCCATTCCACATTCCACATTCCATTACATTCTACATTCCATTCCAGAATACTTTCAATTCCATTCCATCTTTGATTCCATTCCATTCCATTCCATGCCGCTTTCCGTTCCAATCCATTCCACTTTACATTCCACATTCCATTCCACATTCCACATTTCATTCCATTCCATTCCATTCCACATTCTATTCCATTCAATTCCATTCCATTGCATTCCATTACATTCCATTCCACATTAGATTCCATTCCATTGCTCATTGTATTGCACGTTCCATTCCACGTTCCATTCCACGTTCCATTCCATCCCATTGAAGATTCCATTCCACATTCCATTCCATTCCACATTATATTCCACTTCATTCCATTCCAATCTACGTTGCATTCCATTCCATTCCATATTCCAGTGCATTCGATTTCATTAACCATTCCATTCCTTTTCATTCCACGTTGCATTATATTCCATTCCGTATTCCATTTCATCCATTTCCATTCCATTCCATTCCACATTCCTTTCAGTTCCATTCCATTCTGCAATCCATTCCATCCCATTACACTTTCCATTCCATTCCAATTTCCATTCCACATTCCTTTCCATTCCATTCCACATTCCATTGCATTCCTTTCCAAATTCCTTTGAATTCCATTTCATATTACATTCCATTGAATTTCACACTCCATTCCATTCCATTCTATTCCAGTCCACATTCAAATCCATTATATTACACATTCCATTCCATTCCATTCCAGATTCCATTCGATTCCATCCCAGTCCATTCCACATTGCATTTGATTCCAATCCATTCCATTCCAGTTTTCATTCCACATTCCATTCAATTCCAATCCATTCCACCTTCAGTTCCATTCCAATCCACATTACATTCCATTACATTCCTCATTCCATTCCACGTTCCGTTACACCTTCTATTCCAATTTCATTTCCACTATCTACTTCACGTTATATTCCATTCCATTCCACGTTCCATTCCACGTTCCATTCCAAGTTCCATTCCACTTTCCATTCCACGTTCCATTCCACGTTCCATTCCACATTCCATTCCACTTTCCATTGCATTCCATTCCACATTCCATTCCATTCCATTCCATTGCACATTCCATTCCATTCCATTGCACATTGCGTTCCATGTTCCATTCCATGTTCCGTGCCACGTTCCCTTCCATTTCATTACACATTCCATTCCACATTTCATTCCATTCCATTACGCGTTCCTTTCCACATTTCATTCCATTCCATTCCATGTTCCATTCCACATTCCATTCCATTCCATTCCATTCCACATTCCATTCCATTCCACATTCCATTCCATTCCACATTCCATTCCATTCCATTCCAGTCCAATCCACTCAAATCCACATTCAAGTCAATTCCATTCCATTCCATTTCATTCCATTCCACATTCCTTTCCATTCCATTCCATTCCACATTCCATTCCATTGCATTCCACATTCCATTCAACATTCCCTTCCCTTTCATTCCACGTTCAATTCCTTTCCTTTCCATTCCATTCCATTCCATTCCACATTCCATTCCATTCAATTCCACATTCCCTTTCTTCCAATTCCACATTCCATTTCATTTCATTCCACATTTCATTCCACATTCCATTCCACTCCACTCCACATTCCATTCCATTCCATTCCACATTGCATTCCACATTCCATTCCATTCCATTCCATTCCTCATAACATTCCACCTTCCATTCCATTTCATTCTACTTTCCATTCCACATTCCATTCCATGCTACTCCACATTGCATTCCACTCCACTCAACGTTCCATTAATTTCCATTCCACGTTCAATTCCACATTCCATTCCATTCCACATTCCATTCCATTCCATTCCACATTCTATTACATTACTTTGCATTCCACATACGATCCTATTCCACTCCACATTGCATTCCACTCAGTTCCATTCCATTGCATTTCATTCCATTCCATTCCTTTCCATTCAATTCAATATTATGTTCCATTCCATTGCATTCCACATTCCATTCCATTCCATTCCATTCCACATCCGATTCCATTCCCCATTCCATTCCATTACATTCTACGTTCTATTCCACATTCTATACCTTTCCATTCCACATTCCATTCCACATTCCATTCCACATTCCATTCCATTCCATTCCATTCCAAAACACATTCCATTCCATTCCATTCCATTCCGCATTCCGTTCCATTCCATTCGATTCCACATTCCATTCAATTCCATTCCTCATTCTATGCCATTCCATTACACCTTGCATTCCATTCCCTTCCACTTTCTATTCTATGCCATTCCACATTTCTTTCCACATCCCTTTGCATTCAATTCCATATTCCATTCCATTCCATTCAATTCCGTTACAGTCCACATTCTATTCCATTTCATTCCATTACACCTTTCATTCCATTGCATTCCACATTCCATTCCATTCCACATTCCATTCCTTTGCATTCCATATTCAATTCCATTCCATTCCACATTCCATTGAATTCCATTGCACATTCCATTCCATTCTATTCCACGTTCCATTCCACGTTCTATACCACGTTCCATTCCATATTCCATTCCACTTTCCGTTCCATTCCATTCCACATTTCATTCCACTCCATTCCACATTCCATTCCATATTCCATTCCATTCCATGCCACATTCTATTCTACATTCCATTCCATTCCATTCCGCATTCCATTCCGCATTCCTTTGCACATTCCATTCCATTCCATTCCAGTACAAATTCCATTCCATTCCATTCCATTCCACTTTCCATTCCATTCCATTCCACGTTCCATTCCATTCCGTTCCACATTGCAGTCCATTCCATTCCATTCTGTGCCACATTCCATTCAATTCCATTCAACATTGCATTCCATTCGACATTCAATACCAAATTCCATTCCATTCCACAATCCATTCCACATTCCATTACATTCCACTTGCCATTTCATTTCATTCCACAATCCATTCCAATCCATTCCTTTCCATTCCACTTTGTATTCTATGCCATTCCACATTTCATTCCACATCCCTTTGCAGTCAATTCCATATTCCATTCCATTCCATTCAATTCCGTTACAGTCCACATTCTATTCCATTTCATTCCATTACACATTTCATTCCATTGCATTCCACATTCCATTCCATTCCACATTCCTTCTCATTCCAGTCGATTGCAGATTCCATTCCATTCCACATTCCATTCCTTTGCATTCCATATTCCATTCCATTCCTTTCCACATTCCATTGAATTCCATTGCACATTCCATTCCATTCTATTCCACGTTCCATTCCACGTTCTATACCACGTTCCATTCCATATTCCATTCCACTTTCCGTTCCATTCCATTCCATTCCACGTTTCATTCCACTACATTCCACATTCCATCACATATTCCATTCCATTCCATGCCACATTCTATTCTACATTCCATTCCATTTCATTCCACATTCCATTCCGCATTCCATTGCACATTCCATTCCATTCCATTCCAGTACAAATTCCATTCCATTCCATTCCATTCCACTTTCCATTCCATTCCATTCCACGTTCCATTGCATTCCATTCCACATTGCAGTCCATTCCATTCCACATTCCCTTCCATTCTGTGCCACATTCCATTGCATTCCATTCAAAATTCCATTCCGTTCCACATTCAATTAGAAATTCCATTCCATTCCACAATCCATTCCACATTCCATTCCATTCCTCTTGCCATTTCATTGCATTCCACATTCCATTTAAATCCATTCCATTCCTTTCCACTTTCTATTCTATGCCATTCCACATTTCATTCCACATGCCTTTGCATTCAATTCCATATTCCATTCCATTCCATTCAATTCCATTACAGTCCACATTCTATTCCATTTCTATCCATTACACATTTCATTCCATTGCATTCCACATTCCATTCCATTCCACATTCCTTCCCATTCCAGTCGATTGCACATTCCATTCCATTCCACATTCCATTGAATTCCATTGCACATTCTATTCCATTCTATTCCACGTTCCATTCCACGTTCTATACCACGTTCCGTTCCATATTCCGTTCTACTTTCGGTTCCATTCCATTGCAATCCACATTTCGTTCCACTCCATTCCACATTCCATTCAATATTCCATTCCATTCCATGCCAC
Source organism: Pongo abelii (assembly GCF_028885655.2). Lineage (NCBI taxonomy): Eukaryota > Metazoa > Chordata > Mammalia > Primates > Hominidae > Pongo > Pongo abelii. Next base: position 12,996,499 of record NC_071999.2, read on the forward strand.
ATTCTATTCTACATTCGATTCCATTCCATTCCACATTCCATTCCGCATTCCATTTCACATTCCATTCCATTCCATTCCACTTTCCATTCCATTCCATTCCACATTCCATTCCATTCCATTCCACATTGCAATCCATTCCATTCCACATTCCATTCCATTCTGTGCCACATTCCATTCCATTCCATTCAACATTCCATTCCATTCCACATTCAATTCCAAATTCCATTCCATTCCACAATCCATTCCACATTCCATTCCATTCCACTTGCCATTTCTTTGCATTCCACATTCCACTCCAATCCATTCCATTCCATTCCATTCCACTCCTTTCCGTTCCAGTCAATTCCACAATTTTTCGCATTCTATTCCATTCCACATTCTATTGCATTCCATTTTATTCCACATTCCATTCCATTCCACATTCCATATCATTACATTCCACATTGCATTCCATTCCATTCCACATTCCATTCCACTCGATTCCATTCCACATCACGTTCCACTGCATTTCGCATTCCATTCCATTCAATTCCAATCCAATAAATTCCATGCCATTCCATTCTGTTCCAGTCAATTCCATATTCCGTTCCATTCCATTCCATTCCGCATTCCATTCCATTCCATTCCACATTCCATTGCATTCCACATTGCATTCCATTCTATTCCAAATTCCATTCCATTCCACATTCTATTCCATTCCATTCCACATTGCAGTCCATTACATTCCACATTCCATTCCATTGCATTTAAAATTCCATTCCATTCCATTGCACATTCCATTCCACATTCCGTTGCAATCCTTGCCACATTTCATTCCACATTCCCTTCCTCATTGCTTTCAATTTCATTCCACATTCCTTTCCATTCAATTCTATTACACTTACCTTTCCATTCCTTTCCACATTCTATTCAATTCCATTGCATTCCATTCCGTTCCATTTCTTTCCATTGTGTTCCATTCAATTCCACATTCCATTCCATTAATTTCCATTCCACATTCCGTTCCATTCAATTTCATTCCATTCCACATTCCATTCCATTCCATTCCTTTTCCATCCACGTTCCATTCCATTCCATTCCACGTTCCATTCCACATTCCATTCCATTCGATTCCACATACCATTCTATTCCATTCCACGTTCCATTGCATAGTCCATTCCATTCCATTCCACATTCCATTCCATGCCTTTAACATTCCATTCCACATTCCTTTCCATTCCATTCCACATTCCTTTCTATTGCATTCCACATTCTATTCCGCATTGCATTCCATTCCATTCCACATTCCATTCCATTCCTTTCTACATTCAATTCCATTCCATTCCCGACAGCATTCCATTCCACATTCCATTGCATTCCAATTCACATTCAAATCCATATTCCATTCCATTCCATTACACTTTCCGTTACACATTCCACTGCATTCCATTCTACATTCCATTCCACATTCCATGGTATTCCATTCCATTCCTCATTCTATTCCATTCCATTCCACATTACATTCCACATTCCCTTCCATTCCGTATTCTGTTCCTTTCCATTCAAGTCCGCGTTCCATTCCATTCCATTCTGTTCCTGTCAACATTCGTCTTCCACATTACATTACATTCCATTGGAAATTCCATTCCACATTCCATTCCATTCCATGCGAAATTCCATTGCACATTCCATTCCGTTCTATTCCACATTCCATTCCACTTTCCATTCCACATTCCACTACACATTCCAGCCAATTCCGTTTCATATCCTATTCCACATTCCATTCCACATTCCATTCCATCCCATTCAACATTCCATTCCTTTTCATTCCATTCTATTCCACATTCCACTCCATTCCATTCCATTCCACATTCCATTTCACTATCAATTCCATTCCATCTCACATTACATTCCGTTCAATTCCAGACCACATTCCATTCCATTCCATTCCATTCCACACACAATTCCATTCGATTCCATAACATTCCATTACACATTCCACTCCATTCCATTCCACACACCATTTCATTCCATTCCACATTCCTTTCCAATCCATTCCACGTCCCATTCCATTCCATTCTACATTCCATTCCATTGTATTTCACATTCCATTCCATTCCATTTCACATTCTATTCCCTTTCATTCCACATTCCACATTACTTTGTATTCCACATTCCATTCCACATTCCATTTCACTTTCCACTCCACAGTCCATTCCACGTTCCATTCCACGTTCCATTCCACATTCCGTTACATTCCGGTACACATTCCATTCCATTCCATTTCACGTTCCATTCCATTCCATTCCATTCCGTCTTCCATTCTATTCCATTCCGCATTCCATTCCATTCCATTCCACGTTCCATTCCATACCATTCCCCTTTGCATAACGTTCCACTCAGCGTTCCATTCCACATTCCACTCCATTCCATTCCATTCCTTACCACATTGCATTCACATTCCATTCCATTCTATGTTCAACTCCATTCCATTCCATTCCATTCCTCATTCCATTTCACATTCCATCTATTCCAGTCCACATTCCATTCCATTCCATTCCATTGCTCATTCCAATCTATCCCATTCCATATTCCATTCCATTCCTTTCCATATTCCATTCCATATTCCATTCCATTGCATTCCACATTCCTTTCAATTCCATTGTGCATTACATTCCATTCCATTCCACATTCTATTCCTTTCCGTTCTATGTTCCATTCCATTCCAGATTGCATTCTATTCAATTAAACATTCCATTGCACTTTCCATTCCACATTCCATTCCACATTCCATCCCATGCAATTCCACATTCCACATTCCATTACATTCTACATTCCATTCCAGAATACGTTCAATTCCATTCCGTCTTCGATTCCATTCCTTTCCATTCCATGCCGCTTTCCGTTCCAATCCATTCCACTTTACATTCCACATTCTATTCCACATTCCACATTTCATTCCATTCCTTTCCATTCCACATTCTATTCCATTCAATTCCATTCCATTGCATTCCATTACATTCCATTCCACATTAGATTCCATTCCATTGCTCATTGCATTGCACGTTCCATTCCACGTTCCATTCCACGTTCCATTCCATCCCATTGAAGATTCCATTCCACATTCCATTCCATTCCACATTATATTCCACTCCATTCCATTCCAATCTACGTTGCATTCCATTCCATTCCATATTCCAGTGCATTCGATTTCATTAACCATTCCATTCCTTTTCATTCCACGTTGCATTATATTCCATTCTGTATTCCATTTCATCCATTTCCATTCCATTCCATTCCACATTCCTTTCAGTTCCATTCCATTCTGCAATCCATTCCATCCCATTACACTTTCCATTCCATTCCAATTTCCATTCCACATTCCTTTCCATTCCATTCCACATTCCATTGCATTCCTTTCCAAATTCCTTTGAATTCCATTTCATATTACATTCCATTGAATTTCACACTCCATTCCATTCCATTCTATTCCAGTCCACATTCAAATCCATTATATTACACATTCCATTCCATTCCATTCCAGATTCCATTCGATTCCATCCCAGTCCATTCCACATTGCATTCGATTCCAATCCATTCCATTCCAGTTTTCATTCCACATTCCATTCAATTCCAATCCATTCCACCTTCCGTTCCATTCCAATCCACATTACATTCCATTACATTCCTCATTCCATTCCACGTTCCGTTACACCTTCTATTCCAATTTCATTTCCACTATCTACTTCACGTTATATTCCATTCCATTCCACGTTCCATTCCACGTTCCATTCCAAGTTCCATTCCACTTTCCATTCCACGTTCCATTCCACGTTCCATTCCACATTCCATTCCACTTTCCATTGCATTCCATTCCACATTCCATTCCATTCCATTCCATTGCACATTCCATTCCATTCCATTGCACATTGCGTTCCATGTTCCATTCCATGTTCCGTGCCACGTTCCCTTCCATTTCATTACACATTCCATTCCACATTTCATTCCATTCCATTACGCGTTCCTTTCCACATTTCATTCCATTCCATTCCATGTTCCATTCCACATTCCATTCCATTCCATTCCATTCCACATTCCATTCCATTCCATTCCACATTCCATTCCATTCCATTCCAGTCCAATCCACTCAAATCCACATTCAAGTCAATTCCATTCCATTCCATTTCATTCCATTCCACATTCCTTTCCATTCCATTCCATTCCACATTCTATTCCATTGCATTCCACATTCCATTCAACATTCCCTTCCCTTTCATTCCACGTTCAATTCCTTTCCTTTCCATTCCATTCCATTCCATTCCACATTCCGTTCCATTAAATTCCATTCCACAGTCCATTCCATTCCATTGCACATTCCATTCCATTCCACATTCTATTACACATTCCCTTCTGTTTCACTCCTCCTTCCATTGCTTTCCATTCCATTCCTTTCCACATTCCATTCCATTCCATTACTCATTCCATTCCATTCCATTCCATTCCATTCCATTACACATTGCATTGCACGTTCCATTCCATTCCACCTTCCATTCCATTCCAATCCACATTGCATTCAATTCCATTCCACGTTCCATTTCACGTTGCCTTCCACTTTCTCTTCCACTTTCCATTCCAGTGTCAAATACACGTTACATTCCATTCCATTCCACGTTCCATTGCACGTTCCATTCCACGTTCCATTCCACTTTCCATTACACATTCCATTCCATTCCATTACACATTACTTATCATTCCATTCCACGTTCCATTCCACGTTCCATTCCACGTTCATTTCCACTTTCAATTTGCCATTACATTCCACGTTCTTTTCCATTCCATTCCACATTCCATTCCACATTGCATTCCATTCCATTCCACTTTCCTTTTCACATTGCATTTCATTCAATTACACATTCCATTCCACATGCCATTCCATTCCATTCCGCTTTCCATTCCACAGTCCATTCCACGTTCCATTCCACGTTCCATTCCTCTTTATATTCCACGTTCCATTCCACTATCCATTCCAAGTTGCATTCCATTCCGTTCCACATTCCATTCCAAATTCCATTCCATTCCACTCCACGTACCATTCCACTTGCCACTGCATTCCATTCCACTTTCCTCTCCATTCCATTCCATTCCACCTTACGTTCCATTCCATTTCTCATCCCATTCCTTTCGTTTCCACATTCCATTCCATTCCATTCCATTCCATTTCACATTCCATTTCATTCCATTCCATTCCATTTCACATTCCATTCAATTCCATTCCACATTTCATTCTATATTTCATTCTACATTCCATTGCATTCAATTCCACGTTCCATTCTCTTCCATTCCATATTCCATTCCCATCAAATCCATTCCATTCGATTCCATTCCATTCCAATCCATTGCATTCCACATTCCATACCATTCTATTCCATTCCACACTACATTCGACTCCATTCCATTCCATATTGCATTCCATTCCATTTCATTCCATTTCACAGTCCATTCCATTATATTCAACTTTCCATTCCACATTCCATTCTACATTCCATTCCATTCCATTCCACATTCCATTGAATTCCACTGCACATTTCATTCCACATTCCATTCGGCGTTCCTTTCCATTTCATTCCACATTCCATTGAATTCCATTCCACATTGCATTCCATTCCATTTCACATTCCATTACATTCCTTTCCATTCAATTCCACGTTCAATTCCATTCCTTTCCACATTCCATTCCATTCCATTCCACATTCCATTCCATTTCATTCCACATTGCATCCCATTCCATTCCACGTTCCATTCCATTCCATTCCACTTACCATTCCACATACCTTTCATTCCCTTGTACATTCCATTCCATAACATTCCACATTGCATTCCATTCTATTGCACATTCCATTCTATATTCCATACCACATTGCATTTCATTCCTTTCCGTATTCGATTCCTCATTCCATTCCACATTCCATTCAACATTCCATTCCATTTCTTTCCACATTCCATTCCGCATTCCATTCCACATTCCAATCCATTACATTCCACATTCCATTCCACATTCCATTCCATTCCATTACACATTCCATTCCATTCCACATTCCATTCCATTCCATTACACATTCCATTCCATTCCACATTCCATTCCACCCCATTCCACCTAACATTGCGTTCCATTCCACGTTCCATTCCGTTCCATTCCACATTCCATTCCACTTTACATTCTACATTCCTTTCCACATTCCATTCCATTCAATGTTACATTCCACGTTCATTTCCACATTACTTTCCATTCTATTCCACATTCCATTCCACGTTCCATTCCATTCCATTCCACATTCCATTCCACATTCCATTCCACGTTCCATTCCACTTTCCATTCCGCTTTCCTTTCCATTCCATTCCACATTCCATTCCACATTCCTTTTCACCATCCATTCCTTTCCATTCCACATTCCTTTCCACTTTCCATTCCATTCCATTCCACGTTACACTCCATATCTTTCTACTTTCCATTCCACATTCTCCTCCGTTCGATTCCACATTCCTTCCCACAATCAATTCCATTTAATTCCACATTGCACTACATTCCTTTCCATTCTACAATCCATTCCTTTCCATTCTACCTTCTATTCATCTCCATTCCGAATTTCATTCCATTCCAATCTACACTCCATTCCATTCCACATTCCATTCCATTCCATTCCACATTCCTTTCCATTCCATTCCATTCCATTCCACATTCCATACCATTCCATTAAATTCCACATTCCATTCCAAATTCCATTACATTCCATTTAAACATTCCATTCCACTCCATTCCACATTCCATTCTAACTTCCATTCCATTCCACATTCCATTCAACACTCCTTTCCACATTCCATTGCACATTCCATTCATCATTGCATTCCACATTCCATTCCACATTCCGTTCCATACCATTCCACATTCCATTCCACATTCCGTTCCATTCCATTCCACATTCCATTCCACTTTCCATTCCACATTCCTTTCCGTTCCATTCCATTCCATTCCACATTCCATACCATTCCATTAAATTCCACATTCCATTCCACATTCCATTCCAAATTCCATTACATTCCATTTAAACATTCCATTACATTCCATTCCACATTCCATTCTAACATTCATTCCATTCCACATTCCATTCAACACTCCTTTCCACATTCCATTGCACATTCCATTCATCATTGCATTCCACATTCCATTCCACATTCCGTTCCATACCATTCCACATTCCATTCCACATTCCGTTCCATTCCATTCCACATTCCATTCCACTTTCCTTTCCACATTCAATTTCACATTCCATTCCATTCCATTCCACTTTCCATTTCATTGCCCTCCACATTCCATTCCACATTTCATTCCACATTCTATTCCACATTCCTTTCCATTCTATTCCACATTCCATTCCATGTTCCATTCCATTCCATTCCACATTCCATTCCACATTCCATTCCACGTTCCATTCCATTCCATTACACATACAATTCCATTCCCTTCAGCTTTCCATTGCACATTCCATTCCACATTCCATTCCACGTTCCATTCCATTCCATTACACATTCCATTCCATTCCCTTCAGCATTCCATTGCACATTCCATTACACGTTCTATTCCACGTTCCATTCCGTGTTCCATTCCACGTTCTATTCCATTGCATTCCATTGCATTCCAAGTACCATTCCATTACATTCCACTTTCCATTCCATTGCATTCCACGTACCATTCCACGTTCTGTTCCATTACGTTACAATTTCCATTCCATTCCATTCCACTTTCCATTTCATTCCATTCCACATTCCATTTCACATTCCTTTCCACCTTCCCTTCCATTCCATTCCATTCAATTCCATTCTGCTTTCCATTCCAGTTTCCATTCCATTCAATTCCTCATTCCATTACGTTCCATTCTACATACCATTCCATTCCATTCCATTTCAAATTCGATTCTATCCATTCCACAATCCATTCCATTCCCTTCCTCATTTCATACCATTCCAATCTATTATATTCCGCGTTCCAGTCCATTCGTTACCAAATTCTATTCCACATTCCATTCCCTTCTAATCCATATTCCATTCAAAATTCCATTCCATACCATTCCACATTCCATTCCATTCCATTCCAAATTCCATTGCAAATTCCAGTCCAATTTCCATTCCTTTCCTTTCCACATTCCATTACATTCCATTCCACTTTGCTTTCCACATTCCATTACGTTCCATTCCACATTCCTTTACCCTGCATTCCACATTCCATTCCACATTCCATTCCACAATCCATTCCAATCCCTTCCACATTCCATTTCACTTTGCATTCCGCAGTCCATTCCACATTCCATTCCACGTTCCTTTCCATTCCATTCCACGTTCCAATCCGCTTTCTGTTCCTTTCCATTACATGTTCCTTTACGCATTCCATTGTACATTCCATTCCATGTTCCATTCCGTATTATATTCCACGTTCCATTCCATGTTCTATTCCAAAATCCATTCAATTCCATTCCATGTTCCATTCAACATTACTTTCCATTCCATTCCACGTTCCTTTCCACTTTCCATTCCACATTCCCTTCCACATTCGATTCCATATTCAATTCCGTTCCATTCCACATTGCATTCCACATTCCTTTCCACTTTCCATTCCACAATCCTTTCCATTGCATCCCATTCCATTCCACATTCCATTCCACATTCCTTTCCACAATCCATTTCACCTTCCATTCCACATTCCATTCCATTCATTTCCACCTTCTGTTCCACGTTCCATTCCACATTCCATTCCATTCCATTCCACGTTCCATTCCACTTTCCATTCCATTCCTTTCCACGTTCCATTCCACTTTCCTTTGCACATTCCATTCCATATTCCATTCCAAATTCCATTCCACGTTCCATTCAACATTGTACTCCACTTTCCATTCCATTCCATTCCAAGTTCCATTACGCATTCCATTCAACTCCATTAAAATTTCCTTTCCAGATGCCATTCCACGTTCCATGCCAACTTGCTTTCCCTTCCATGATACATTTCACATTCTATTTCACATTCCATTCCACATCGCACTACATTCTATTTCACGTGCCACTCCACATTCCATTCCACATTCCATTCCACATTCCATTCCATTCCATTCCACATTCCATTCCACATTCAATTCCATTACTTTCAACATGCCATTAAACATTCCACTTTCCATTCCAGATTCCATTTCACATTCCATTCCACTTTCCATTCCACATTCCATTCCACGTTCCATTCCATGTTCCATTACAATCCATTCCACGTTCCATTCTACTTTCCATTCCACTCCATTCCACATTCCATTCCACTTTCCATTGTACTTTACATTCCAAGTTCGATTCCACATTCCATTCCACTTTCCATTCCACGTTCCACTGCACGTTCCGTTCCATTCCATTCCAAGTTCCATTCCACATTCCATTCTATTCCACTTTCGGTTCCACATTCCATTCCATGTTCCATTTCATGTTCCATTCCATTCCATTCCGCTTTACATTCCATATTCCATTCCATAACATTCGACATTCCAATCCATTCCATTCCATTCCATTCCAAATTCCATTCCAAATTCCATTACCTATCATTCCACATTAATTTCCATTCCATTCCATATTCCATTACATTCCGTTCCGCATTCCATTCCAGATTTCTTTACCTTCCATTCCACATTGTTTTCCATTCCATTCCACATTCCATTCCATGTTCCATTCCACGTTTCATTTCGTGGTGCATTCCATTCCATTCCATTCAATTTTGGATTCCATTCCATTCCATTCCACATTCTATTCCACATTCCATTCAATTCCTTTTCACGTTCCATTCCACTTTCCTTGCCATTCCATTCCACCTTCCACACCATTCCATTCCACATTGCATTCCTTTCCATTGCACGTTACAATCCACATTCCATTCCATCTTCCATTCCAATTTAGAATCCATTCGATTCCAAATTCCATTCCATTCAATTTCGCATTCCATACCACATTCCATTCCACATTCCATTCTATTCCATTCCACATTCAATTCCATTCCATTCCACTTTCCATTCCACTTTCCATTCCACATTCTATTCCACATTCCATTCCACGTTGCATTCCAAGTTCCATTCCACTTTCTATTCCATTCAAGTTGCATTCCACTTTCCATTCCCTTCCATTCCACGTTCCTTTCCACATTTCATTCCACGTTACATTTCACATTCCATTGCACTTTCCATTCCACCTTCCATTCCACATTCCATTCCACTTTGCTTTCCACATTCCATTTCACATGACATTCCATTCCATTCTATTCCATTCCACAGTCCATTCAATTCCATTCCACATTCGATTTTATTCCTTTCCATATTCCATTCCATTCAACATTCCATTACACATTCCATTCCATATTCCATTCCGTTCCATTCCACTTTCCATTCCATTCCATTCCACTTTGAATTTCACATTCGCTGCCATACTGCATTCCATTCCGTTCCACATTCCTTTCCACATTCCATTCCACATTCCATTCCATTCCACATTCCTTTCCACTTTCTATTCCTCGTTCCATTCCACTTTCCATTCCACGTTCCATTCCAGTCCTTTACATGGTCGATTCCACATTCCAATCCACATTCTATTCCATTCCATTCCACTTTCCATTCCACTCTCCATTCCTTTCCATTCGATGTTCCATTTCACATTCCTTTCCATTCCATCCGACTTTCCACTCCACATTCAATTCCACATGCCATTCCATTGCATTCCACATTCCATTCCACTTTGCACCACTTTCCATTCCAGATTCCATTCCGTTCCATTCCAAATCCCATTTCATTCCATTCCATTCCATTCCTTTCCAAGTTCGATTCCATTCCATTCCACTTTCTATTCCATTATATTCCACAATCCATTCCATTCCATTCCATTCCACATACCAAACCATTCCATTTCATTCCACATTCCATTCCACATTCCATTCGACAGTCTATTCCATTACATTGCACATTCCATTCCATTCCATTCCATTTCATTCCACATTCCATTCCACATTCCATTCCCTTCCATTCCACATTCCAATTACATCCATTCCACGTTCCATTTCAGATTCCATTCCTCATTCCATTCCACACTCCATTCCATAACGCTCCACATTCCATTCCAGATTCCTTTCCATTTCTTTCCACGTTCCATTCCACGTTTCATTCCACATTCATTTCCACATTCCATTCCACATTCCATTCCATTCCATTCCACATTCCATTTCACGTTCCATTGCACGTACCGTTCCACGTTCCATTCCATTCCTTTCCACTCCATTCCATTCTGGATTCCTTTCCATTCCATTCCAAATTATATTCGACATTCCATTCCATTCCATTCCACATTCCATTCCTTTCCATTCCACATTACATTCTACTATCCATTCTACGCTCCATTCCAAATTCCATTCCACGTTCCATTCTTCATTCCATTCCAGTCCATTCCACGTTCCTTCACTTTCCATTCCATTCTCATTACCTTCCATTCCACATTTTTTCAATTCCTTTCCACATTCCATTTCCCATTCCATGACCTTCCATTCCACATTCTATTCCATTCCGTTACACATTGCATTCCATTCCATTCCACATTCCATTCCACATTCCATTACCTTCCCTTCTCATTCTTTTGCAATCCATTTCAAATTCCATTCAACGTTCCATTCCACGTTGCATTTCAAGTTCCATTCCATTCCATTCCATTCCGGATTCGATTGATTCCATTCCATATTCTATTCCACATTCCATTCCACATTCCTTCAATTCCATTCCACATTCCACTGCATTCCCTACTACATTCCATTCCTTTCGATTCAACGTTACATTCTACAATCAATTGCATTCCATTCTACATTCCATTCCATTCCATTCCACATTCCATTCCACTTTCAATTCCATTCCATTCCTCATTCCATGCACTTCCATTCCATTCCACATTCCATTCAACTTCCCATTCGACATTCCATTCCATTCCACATTCCATTCCATTCCATGGCATTCCATTCCATTACACATTCCATTCCACTTTCCATTCCCTTCCGTGCCACATTCCATTCCATTCCATTCCACATTCCATTACACTTTCAATTCCCTTCCATGCCACATTCCATTCCATTCCATTCCTCATTCCATTACACTTTCAATTCCACGTTCCACCCCAACTTCCATTCCATTGCATTCCATTCAATTCCATTCCACATTCCATTCCACATTCCATTGCACATTCCATTCCACGTTCCATTCCACATTCCTTTCCAAGTTCCATTTCATTTTCCATTCCACGTTCCATTACATTCCATTCCACGATCCATTCCTCATTCCATTCCATTCCATTCCACTTTCCATTCCACTTTCCATTCCACGTTCCATTCCACGTTCCATTATATTCCATTGTATTCCATTTCATGTTCCAATTCTTTCAATTCCACATTCCATTCCACGTTCCATTTCATAGTCCATTCCACATTCCATTTCACATTCCAGTCCACCTTCCAATCCATTCCATTCCACATTCCATTGCATTGCAAATTCTATTGTGCATTCCATTGCATTCCATTCCACATTCCTTTAAACGTTCCATTCCACATTCCATTACTCGTTACATTCCTTACCTTTCCACTTTCCATTCCATTCCATTCCACGTTCCATTTCATTCTATTCCACGTTCAATTCTACATTCCACTTCTCATTCCATTGCATTCCTTTACATTCCATTCCACATTCCTTTCCACTGCAATCCACATTCCTTCCCATTCCATTCCACATTCCATTCCATGATGCATACCACATTGCATTCTATTCCATTCCATGTTCCATTTCATTCTATTACACGTTCCATTCCGCATTCCATTTCGCTTTCCATTGCACTCCATTACATTCCATTCCACATTCCATTTCATTCCAATCCACATTCCATTACTTTCCATTCAACATTCCACTACATTCGCCTGCATTCTATTACACAATCAATTTCAATCCATTCCATTCCACATTCCATGCCATTCCTTTCCACATTTCATTCCACGTTTCATTCCATTAAACATTCCATTCCATTCCACGTTTCATTCCTTTCCATACAATTCCATTCCACATTCGATTGCACATTTCATTCCAAGTTCCAATCCACGTTCCATTCCATATTCCATTTCATACTACTCCACGTTCCATTTAGCATTCCATTTCTCATTCCATTGTATTCCATTCCATTCCATTCCACATTCCATTCCATTCCTATCCACATTCCATTCCCTTCCTTTCCACATTCCACTCAATTCCCCTGCATTCCATTACACAATCCATTCCTTTCTATTCCATTCCACATTCCATTCCATTCCAATCCACATGTCATTCCACATTTCATTCCATTCCGCATTCCATTCCATTCCACATTCCATTCCTTTCTATTCCATTCCATTCCACTTTCCATTCCACATTCCATTCGACGTTGCATTCCATGCAATTCCACTTTCTATTCCACGTTCCATTTCACATTCCATTCCACATTCCATTTCACATTCAATTCCATTTCATTCCATTCCAAATTACATTCTACATTCCTTTCGATATTCCATTGCATTCCATTCCACTTTCCATTCCATTCCATTTCACGTTCCATTCCACAATCCATTCCACATTCCATTCCGTTCCATTCCGTATTCCATTGCACAATCCATTAAACATTCCTTTGCAAGTTCCATTGCATTCCAATCCACATTCCTTTCCATTCCATTCCATTCCACATTCCATTCCACGTTCCATTCCATGATCCATTGCATTCCATTCTAGGTTCCATTCCATTCCATTCCACGTTCCATTTCAATCCATTCCACGTTCCAATTCACATTCCATTCCACATTCCATTTCGCAATTTTTTCCATTCCATTCCATTCCACTCCACATTCCATTCCATTCCTAACCACGTTACATTCAATTACATTCCACGTTCCGTTCCATTCCACATTCCATTCCATTTCATACCATATTCCATTCTACATTATATTGCATTCCATTCTATTCCACATTCCATTCCATTCCATTCCACATTCCATTCCATTCCATTCCACTTTGCATTCAACATTCCTGTCCACAATCAATTCCGTCGCATTCCACATTCCTTTCCACATTCTATTCCACATTCCATTCGATTCCATTCCACATTCCATTCCACAATGCATTCCATTTACCATTTCATTCCATTCCATTTCACATTAAATTCCATTCCATTCCACATTCTATTCCATATTTCCTTCCTTTCCATTCCACATTGCATTCCATTACATTCCACATTCCATTCCATTCCAGATTCCATTCCATTCCATTCCATTAAGTTCCAAATTCCATTTCACATTCCATTCCATTCCACTCCACATTCCATTCCATTCCACTCCACATTCCATTCCATTCCATTCCACATTCCATTCAATTCCATTCCATTCCATTCCATTCCATTCCATTCCATTCCATTCCATTGCATTCCATTCCATTCCATTGCATTCTACGTTACATCCCACGTTCCATTCCAAGTTCTGTTCTATTCCATCCTCCATTCCATTCCATTTCACATTCCATTCCATTCCATTCCATTCCACATTCCATTCCATTCCTTTCCATTCCACATTCCACTCCATTCAATTCCACATTCCATTCCATTCCATTACACATTCCATTCCATTCCATTCCATTCTATGTTCCATTCCTTTCCATTCCACATTGCGTTCCACATTCTATTCCATATACCTTTCCGAATTCCTTTCCCTTCCATTTCACATTCCATTCCATTTCATTACTCAATCCATTCCATGTCGCAATCCACGTTTCATTGCATTTTCCATTAAATGTTCCATTCCACGTTCCGTTCCACGTTCCATTCCATTCCATTCCATATTCCATTCCAAATTCCATTCCATATTCGATTCCACATTCCATTCCATTCCATTGCATTCCACATTGCACTCCATTGCATTCCACTTTCCATTCCATTCCATTCCACATCCCATTCCACATTCCATTCCATTCCATTCCACGTTCCATTCCACTGCATTCCACATTCCATTCCATTCCTTTCCACATTCCATTCCATTCCATTCCACTTTCCATTCCACGTTCCATTCCATTATATTCCACTTTCTAATCCGTTCCATTCCACGCTCGCTTTCATTCCATTTGACATTCCATTCCACATTCCATTTGACATTCCATTCACCATTCCATTTGACATTCCATTCACCATTCCATTTCTCATTCCATTCCACTTTCTATTCCACAGTCCATTTAACATTCCATTTCACAATCCATTTCATATTCCACATTCCAATCCATTCCTTTTCAAGTTGCATTTCATTCCACATTGCGTTGCGTTCCATTCCACAGTCCATTCCTTTGCATTCAACATTCCATTGAATTCCGTTCCATATTCCACCCCACATCCCATTCTACATTCCATTCCTTTCCACATTCCATTCCACATTCAATTCCATTCCAGTCCACATTCCAATTGACTCCATTCCATTCCATTCCACTTTCCATTCTTCATTACATTCAATTCCAATCCACATTGCATTCCATTCAATTCCATTAGTCATTGCATTCCACTTTCTATTCCACTTTCCTTTGAAATTTCCATTACACGTTCCATTAGACTTTCCATTCAATATTCCATTCCATTCCATTGCACGTCCCTTTCCACATTCCATTCCGTTCCATTCCACTTTCCATACATTCTATTCCATTCCATTCCACATTCAATTCCATTCCACTTCACTTTCCATTCCACATTCCATTCCATTCCATTCCACATTCCATTCCATTACATTCCACATTCCATACCATTCCATTCCATTCCATTCCACGTTCCATTCTATTCCATTCTCATTCCATTCCACGTTCCATTCCACATTCCATTCTACATTCCATACTGTTCCATTCCACTTTCCTTTCCATTCAATTCCACCTTCCACTCCACATTCCAATCCACATTCCATTCCGCATTCCGTTCCTTTCCATTCCATTCCAGTCCAAATTCTATTCAATTCCATTCCAATCCACATTCCATTCCATTCCATTCTTCATTGCATTCCATTCCATTGCACATTCCATTCCATTCCATTCCACATTCTTCTCCATTCCTTTCCACATTCCATTCCATTCCATTCCACATTTCGTTCCATTCATTTCCACATTCCATTCCATTCCATTACTCATTCCTTTACATTGCATTCCATTCCACGTTCCATTCCATTGCATTACACATTCCATTACACTTTCTATTCCACATTCCATTCCGCATTCCATTCCCTTCCATTTCACATTCCCTTCCATTCCATTACTCAATACATTCCACTTTCCATTCCACGTTCCATGGCATTTTCCATTACAAGTTCCATTTCACCTTCCATTCCACGTTCCATTCCATTCTATTACACATTCCATTCCACAATTCATTCCATTCCATTCCTCATTCCATTCCATTCTATTCCACATTCCATTCCATTCCATTCCACATTCCATTCTGCATTCCATTCCGTTTATTTCAAAATTCCATTCCATTGAATTCCACGCTCCATTTCATTTCATTCCACATTCCATTCCATATTCCTTTCCACATTCCAGTCCATTGCATTCCACATTCCACTCCACGTTCCATTCCACATTTCATTTCATCCCTTTCCACATTCCATTCCACCTTCCATTTCACATTCCTTTCCACATTCCATTTCACATTCCATTCCATTCCATTCCATTCCACATTACATTTTACATTCCTTTCCAGATTGCTTTCCATTCCATTCCACATTGCATTTCGCGTTCCATTCCATTCCGTTCCACTTTCCATTCCACTTTGCATTCCACATTCCATTCTACTTTCCATTCCATTACTTTCCTCTTTCCATGCCTCATTCCATTTCACATTCAATTTCACATTCCATTGCCTTCCATTCCACATTAACTTCCACATTCCTTTCCATATTCCTTGGCACATTCCTTTCCATTCCATTCCACATTCCATTCCGCGTTCCAGTTCCTGTCGTTCCAAGTTCCATTCCATTCCACTCCATGTTCCATTTCATGCCATTCCACGTTCCATTGCACATTCCAATTCGCATTCCATTCCACTCCACGCTCCATTCCCTTCCATTACGCATTCTCTTCCATTCCATTCCACATTACATTCCACATTCCATTCCATATTCCATTCCATTGCATTCCACATATGATTCCACATTGCATTCCTCCCCATTCCACATTGCATTTCATTCCATTCCACGTTCCATTCCACACTGCTGTCCACGTTCCATTTGACGTTCCATTCCATGTTCCATGCCATTTCATTCCGTGTTCCATTCCATTCCATTCCACATTCAATTCCAGTTTCTATTTCACATTCCATTACACATTCCTTTTCACATTCCATTCCATTGCATTCCCCATTCCATTCCACATTCCATTGCACATTCCATTCCATTCCTTTCCCCAATACATTCCACATTCCATTTCAGGATCCATTGCATTCCATTCCACATTCCATTCCACTTTCCATTCCTTGTCCCATTACATTCCATTGAACATTCAATTCTACAATCAATTCAATTCCATTTCACGTTCCATTCTACATTCCATTCCAAATTCCATTCTGATCCATTCCACAATCCTTCCCACATTCCATGCGGTTCCATTCCACATTCAATTCCACATTCCGTTCAGTTCCATTCCACATTCCTTTCCACAATCCATTCCACTTTCCATTAAACATTCCATTCCACTATCCATTTCACATTCCATTCCAAATTCGAATTCACTTTCCATTCCATTTGATTAAACATTCCATTCCATTCCATTCCACAATCCATTCCATTCCATTATACTTTCCATCCGTTTTCACATTCCATTCCGTTCCATTCCACATTCCATGTGATTACATTCCACCTTCCATTCTACATTCCATTCCTCTTTCCATTCCATTCCATTATATTCCACATTCCATTCCATTGTATTCCACATTCCATTCAGTTACATTCCACATTCCATTACACATTGCATTCCACATTTTATTCCACGTTCCATTCCATTGCATTCCACACTCTATGATACTCCATTGCTCATTCCATTCCATTCAATTCCTCATTCCATTCCATGTCCTTGCATTCCACATTCCATTCCATTGGTTTCCGCATTCCATTCAATTCCTTTCCATTCTGTTTAACATTCCATTCCATTCCACTCCACATTCCATTACATTCCATTCCGCATTCCAGTCCACATTCCGTTCCGCATTCTATTCCATGTTCCTTTCGATTGCATTCCACATTCCATTCAATTCCATTCCACTTTCAATTCCATTCCATTCCACATTCCATACCATTCCATTCAATTCCATTCCTCTTTCCATTCCATTCCATTCCACATTCCATACCATTCCATTCCACGTTCCATTCCATTCCATTCCACTTTCCATTCCACATTCCTTTCCACATTCCATTCCACGTTGCATTCCATTCCATTCCCCGTTCCATTCCATGTTCTATTGCATTCCATTCCACGTTCCATTCCACATTCCATTGCACATTCCCCTCCATATTCCATTCCACATTCCATTCCAAGGTCCTTTCCACTTTCCATTCCAAGTTCTATTGCACGTTCTGTTCCATATCATTCCAAGTCGCATTCCACTTTCCATTTCATGCCATTGCACGTCCCATACCACATTCCATTCCACATTGGATTCCGTTCCATTACACTTTCCATTTCACATTCCATTCCACATTCCATTCCACAATAGATTCCATTACATTACATTCTATTCCACATTCGTTTCCACATTCCATTCCACATTTCATTCCACAATCCAATAGTTTCCTTTCCACCGTCCATTCCACATTCCTTTCCATTCCACTTTACATCCCATTCCACATTCCATTCCACATTACATTCCACTTTCCATTCGATTCCATTCCACATTCTCTTCCACATACCATTCCATTTCATTCACCATTGCATTCCATTCCATCTGACATTACATTCCACATTCCAAACCACATTCCATTTCACTTTCTATTCCCTTCCATTCCACATTCCGTTCCATTACTTTTCACATTCCAATCATTTCCACATTCCATTCCACATTCCATTCCACGTTCCATTCCATTCCATTCCACATTCCATTCCACGTTCCATTCCATGTCCCATTCCATTCCATTTCACGTTCCATTCCAAACCAGTCCACTTTCCATTCTGCATCGTATTCCACATTCCATTCCATCTTCCATTCCACATTGCACTCCATTCCATTCCATTCCATTCCCCATTCTATTCCATTCCATTCCACATTCCATTCCATATCCCATTCCACGTTCCTTTCCTCTTTCCATTCCACGTTCCATTCCACGTTTCATTCCATTCCATTCCACAATCCATTCCATTCAATTCCACCTTCCATTCCACATTCCACTCCACTCCTTTCCACATTTCTTTCAAAATTCCATTCCATTCAATTCCAACTTCAATTCCACATTCCTTTCCATATTTCATTCCATTCCACATAAAATTCCATTCCCTTCCACATTCCTTTCAATTCCATTCCATTCCATTCCACATTCCATTCAATTCCATTCCATTCCATTCCATATTCCATATGATTCCATTCCACATTCCATTCTGCATTCCATTAAGTTCCTTTCCGCATTCCATTCCTTTCCATTCTACGTTCCTTCCACATTGCATTCCATGTTCCATTCCATGTTCCATTCCACATTCCATTGCAGCTTCCATTACATTCCTCTCCACATTCCATTCCATTGCATTCCACGTTCCATTTAACTCTGTTCCACATTTCATTGCGCATTCCATTTCACATTCAGTTCCACATTTCATTTCACATTCCATTCAATTCCGTTCCATTCAATTTCACGTTCCATTCCTTTCCAATCCTGATTCCATTCCTTTGCATTCCACACTAAATTCCATTCCAGTCCACATTCCATTCCATTCCATTCCATTCCATTACGTTCTACGTTCCATACGATTCCATTCCTTTCCACGTTCCATTCTTTCCATTCCACATTCCATTCCATTCCTTTCCACATTCCGTTCCAATACATTCCATTCCACATTCAATTCCACATTCCATTCCCTTTTATTCCACATTCCTTTCTATTCCATTCTATATTCCATTGCACATTCCATTCCATGATAAATTCCGCGATCTATTCCATTCCATTCCAAATTCTATTCCACATTCCAATCCATTCATTTCCACATTCCATTCCACAATCCAAAACATTCCATTCGACGTTCCGTTCCACATTCCATTCCACGCTCCACTCCACGTTCCATCGATTCAATTACACGTTCCATTCCACGTTCCTTTACATTACATTCTACGTTCCATTCCAAATTCAATTGCACATTCCATTCCGCGTTCCATTTCACATTCCATTCCATATTCCATTAAAATTTCCATTCCACGTTCCATTCCTTTCTATTCCATGGTCCATTCCACTTTGCATTCCATTCCATTCCACATTTCATTTCACATTCCATTCCATGTTCCATTCCACATTCCTTTCCACTCCGTTTCACAATCCATTCCCCTTTCCTTTCCATTCTATTACACATTCCGTTACACATTCCATTGCATTCCTGTCCACATTCCATTCTACATTCCATTCCACATTCCATTCCACATTCCATTCCATTCCATTCCACAATCCATTCCACTTTCCAATGCATTACAGTCCACATTCCATTCCACATTCCATTCCATTCCACATTCCCTGCAATTCCAATCAACATTCCATTCCACATGTCATTCCTTTCCATTCCACATTTCCTTCCACATTCCATTCCATATTCCATTCTATTCCATTCCACATTCCATACCATTCCATTCCATTCCAGTCCACATTCCATTATATTCCATTCCACATTCCATTTCACATTCCATTCCATTCCATTCCACATTCCATTCCTTTCCATTACACGTTCCATTCCGCGTTCCATTCCACTTTCCATTCAATGTTCCATTCCCCGTTCCATTCCATTACATTCCAAGTTCCAATCCACGTTCCATTAAGCGTTCCATTCCATTCCACATTCCATTCCACTTTCTAGGACATTTCATTCCACATTTTATTCCACATTCTGTTCCATTCAATTACACATTGCATTCAATTCCAATTAACATTAAATTCCACATTTCATTCCTTTCCATTCCATATACCATTCCACATTCCATTCCATATTCCATTCAATTCCATTCCACATTCCATTCCACATTCCATTACATTCCATTCCACATTCCATTCCATGTTCCATTCCACATTCCATTGCACATTCCACTCCACGTGGCATTCCAATCCATTCCTTGTTGCATTCCATGTTCCATTTCTTTCCATTCCATGTTCCAATCCACATTCCATTGCATAATTCCATTGTATCTTCCATTCCACATTCCTTTCCACATTCCATTCCACGTTCCATTCAACGTTGCATTCTACGTTCCTTGCATACCATTCCACTTTCCTTTCCACATTCCATTCCATTCCGTTCCATGTACCATTCCACATTCCATTTCCATTCCATTCCACAATCCATTCCCCATTCCATTCTACTTTCCTTTCCATTCCATTCCACAATCCATTCCACATTCCTTTCCATTCCACTCCACATTCCATTCCATTCCACTCCATATTCCATTCCTTTCCACTCCACATTCCATTCCATTCCATTCCACATTCCTTTCCACTTTCCATTTCACATTGCATTCCACATTCCATTCCATTGCATTACTCATTCCATTCCACATTCCATTCCATTGCATTCAACATTGAATTCCATTCCACCCGACATTCCATTCCACATTTAATTCCAATTTCCATTCCATTTCATTCCACCTTCCTTTCCATTCCACTCTACTTTCCAATCCGCGTTCCATTTCAACTTCCGTTCCCTTCAAATCGAAATTCCATTCCATTCCTTTCCACATTCCAATCGTTACCACATTGCATTGCACATTCCATTCCACTTTGCATTCCATTACATTCCACGTTCTATTGCAAGATCATTCCCTGTTCCATTCCATTCCACTCAACGTTCCATTGCACGTTTCATTCCATCTTCCATTCCATTCCAATCCACATTCCATTCCGCATTCCATTCCTTTCCATTTAACGTTGCATTCCAATCCATTCCACTTTCCATTCCACATTCCGTTCCATTCCATTCCACATTCCATTCCACACTCCCTTCCACGTTCCATTCCACATTCCATTCCGATCCATTCCACATTCCATTCCACCCTCCATTCCACATTCCTTTCCACATTCCATTCCATTCTATTCCACATTCCATTCCACATTGCATTGCATTCCCTTACACTTTCCTTTCCACATTCAAATCCATTCCATTGCACATTCAATTCCATTACATTCCACATTCCATTCCACAGGTTTTCCACATTCCATTCCCCATTCCATTCCACCTTCCATTTTATTCAATTTAACATTCCATTACATTGCATTCCACATTCCATTCCTTTCCATTCCGCATTCCATTCCATTCCATTCCATTCTCTTCCACATTGCATTCCATTCCATTCTATTCCACATTCCATTCCATTCCATTCCACATTCCATTCAATTGCATTCCACATTCCATTCCACATAGCATTCCACATTCTATTTCACTTTCCATTCCACATTCCATTCCATTCCATCCCACATTCCATTACACTTTCAATTCCATTCTATTCCACAATCCATTTCATGTTCAATTCCACGTTCCATTCCAAATTCCATTCCACTCCATTCTATATTCCATACTATTCCATTCCATTTTATTCCGCAATCCATTTCATTCCATTGCTCATTCCATTCCACATTCCATTCAACATTCAATTCCTTTCCATTCCATATTCCATTCCACACTCCATTCCACATTCCAATCCACATTCCATTCCGTAACTTTCCACTTTTCATTCCACATTGCATTCCACATTCCATTCCATTCCATGCCCCACTGAATTGCTTTCCATTCCACATTCTTTTCCATTCCACTCCACATTCCATTTCACATTCTATTCCACTTTCCATTACACATTCCATTTCATTCCACTCCAGATTCCATTCCACGTTTTATTCTGTATTCCATTCCACATTCCAAGCATTCTATTCCATGTTCCCTTCCACATTCCATTCCATATTCCTTACCACATTCCTTTCCATTACATTCAACCTTCCATTTCACATTCCATTCCACATTCCATTCCATTCCATTGCACATTTCATTACATTCCACGTTACCTTATACGTTCCATTCCACATACCATTCCTTTCCATTCCGAATTCCATTCTTTTTCATTCGACATTACATTCCCCTTTCCATTCCATTCCATTCCACAATCCACTCCATTGCATTTCACACTTAATTCCATTCCATTCCACATTCCATTCCACATTCCATTCCATTCCCTTCCAGTTTCCATTCCATTGCATTTCACATCCCATTCCATTCCATTCCACTTTCCATTCCATATTCCATTCCATTCCATTCCACATTCCATTCAATTCCATGCCATTCCACTTTGCATTCCATTCCATTCCACTGCACATTCCTTTCCGTTCCATTCCACATTTGATTCCACATTCCATTCCACAGTCCATTCCGTTTCATTCCACATTCCATTCCACAATCCATTCCACATTCCATTCCAGATTAAATTCCATTCCACTACATTGTATTCCACATTCCATTCCACATTTCATTCCATTTCACTTGCCATTCCATTTTACTTTCATTTTCATTCCATTTCACTTTCCATTACACATTCCTTTCCATTCCATTCAACACGCCATTCCACAAACATTTTCACATTTCATTCCACATTCCATTCCGTTTCATTCCAGATTTCATTGCATTCAACATCCCCTTCCCCGTTCCATTCCACATTCCATTCCACATTCCCTTTCACTTCCTTTCCATTCCATTCCACGTTCCATTCCAGTTTGCATTCCACATCTCATTACATTCCATTTCACGTTCCATTCTACATTCTATTCCACATGCCATTCCGTTCCATTCCACATTCCATCCCACACTCCATTCCGTTCCATTCCACATTCCATTCCACACTCCATTCAACATTCCATTCCACATTCCATTCAACATTCAATTACACATTCCATGCCATTCCATTCCATATTCCATTCCACACTCCATTCCACATTCCATTCCACATTCTGTTCCCTTCCATTCCACCTTCCATTCCACATTCAGTTACAAATTCCATGCCATTCCATCCCACATTCCGTTCCACAATCCATTCCACATTCCATTCTAACTTCCTTTCCATTCCATTCCACATTCCATTCCACATTCTATACCACGTTCCGTTTCACTTTCCATTACACGTTCCATTCCATTCCATTCCACGTTCCATTCCATTCCATTCCTCTTTCCATTTCATGCTGCACCAATTTGCATTCCACATTCCATTTCACATTCCATTCTACTTTCCATTCCTTTCCATTCCATTCCATTGCGCATTCCGTTCAATTCCAATCAACATTCCATTCCATTCCATTCCATATTCCATTGCATTCCACATTCCATTCCATTCCATTCTATTCCACATTCCATTCTGTTCCATTCCACATTCTATTCCATTCCATTGTATTCCACATTTCAATCCATTCCATTCCACATTCCATTTCATTCCATTCCACATTCCTTTCCTCATTGCATTCCACATTCCATTCTACGTTCCATTCCACATTCCACTCCACATTCCATTCCGTTCCATTTCACATTCCTTTCCACGTTTCATTCCACAATCCATTGCACATTCCAATACACATACCAACCACGTTCCATTCCATTCCGTTCCTCATTCCCTTCCACATTTCATTCAAATCCATTCCACATTCCATTCCAAATTTTGTTCCTTTCCATTCCACATTCCATTCCACATTCCACTCCATTCCACTCAACGATCCATTCCATTCCATTCCCCTTTCCATTTCACTCCATTCCACTTTCTATTCCAGATTTCATTCCACATTCCATTTCACTTTCCATTCCACATTCCATTTCATTTTCCATTCCATTCCATTCCTTTCCATTTCACATTCCATTCCACTCCAATTCACATTCAATTACATTCCATTCCACGTTCAATATTGTTTCACATTCTATTCCATTCCATTCCACATGCCATTCCATTACATTCCACATTCTATTGCACTTTCCATTCCTCATTCCAATCCCTTCCTTTCTATTCCACATTCCATTACATTCCGTTCCACAATCCATTCCATTCCATTCCGCATTCCATTCCACATTCAATTCCACATACCCTTCCACGTTGCATTCCATTACATTCCACATTCTTTTCCATTCAATTCCACATTCCATTCTGTTCAATATCACATTCCATTCCACTCCATTGCATTCCATATTCCATTCCATTCCACTCCTTATTCCATTCCATTGCATTCCATCCTATTCCACATTCCATTCCATTCCATTCTATTCCAAATTCCATTCCATTCCATTCTATTCCACATTCCATTCCATTTCATTCCACATTACATTCAAATACATTCCAAATTCCATTACACATTCCATTCCACATTCTATTCCACTTTCCCTTTCATTGCATTCCAAATTCTACTCCATTACATTCGAAATTCCATTCCATTCAATTCCTCATTCCATTCCATTCCATTGCATTCCACATAACATTCCATTCAATTCCGCATTACTACACATTCCATTCCATTCTATTCCACATTCCATTCCATTCCATTTCATTCCACATTCCATTCCATTCCAATCCACTTTCCATTCCTCATTCCATTGCACATTGTATTCCACATTCCTTTCAATTCCATTCCACATTCCAGTCCATTCCATTCCACATTCCCTTCCATTTCATTAAACATTCCATCCCATTCCATTCCACGTTCCATTCCATTCAATTCCGCGTTCCGTTCCACATTCCATTCCACATTTCATTCCACATTCCATTCCACATTCCATTCAATTCCATTAAACATTCCATTCCGCAATCCATTCCCTTCCAATTCACATTCATTTCCATTATATTCCACATTCCATTCCACTTTCTTTTCCACGTTCCATTCCATGATCCATTCCACGTTCCATTTCATGTTCTATTCCATTCCATTCCACATTCCATTCCACATTCAATTCCAATCCATTCCACTTTCCATACAAATCAGTTCCAATCCATTCCACATACCATTACATTCCATAATACATTCCATTCCACATTCCAATCCATTTCCTTACACGTTGCTTTCCATATTCCATTCCACATTCCATTGCATTGCTCTTTCCATTCCACATCCATTCCATTCCATCCGATGTTGCTTTCCACATTCCATTCGATTCCTTTCCACATTCCATTCCATTCCATTCCTTTCCACATTCCATTCCACATTCCATTGCATTCCATTCCACTTTCCATTCCACATTGCTTTCCATTTCATTTCACATTCCATTCCATTCCTTTCCAAGTTCTATTCTACGTTCCATTCCACTTTCCATTCCACGTTCCATTCCACATTCCATTCTGATCAATACCACGTTGCATTCCATACCATTCCCCGTTCCAGATCATTCCATTCCACATTCCACTCCACATTCCATTTCACATTCCATTCCACATTCCATTACACATGCCATTTCTTTCCATTCTATTCCATTCCACATTCCATTCAATTGCAATCCAAAATCCATTCCACATAACAGTCAATTCAATTCCACTTTCCATTCCATTACATTGCACATTCCATTCCATTCCATTCTTAATTCCATTTACTTCCATTCCACTTTCCTGTCCATTCCATTGTCTTCCACATTCCATTCCATTCCATTCTACATTCCATTCCATTCCATTCCACATTCCATTCCACATTCAATTCCATTCCATACCACATTCCATTCCACATTGAACTCCAGATTCCATTCCACATTCCATTCCTCGTTTCATTCCATTGGTTTCCACGTTCCATTCCCTTCCATTCCACGTTCCATTGCATGCTCTGTTCCATTGCATTCCACATTAAATTCCATTCCATTCCACATTTCTTTCGACATTCCGTTCCATTCCACTCCACATTCCATTTCACATTCCATTCTATGAAATTCCACATTGCATTCCATTCTATTCCATTTGGAATTCCATTCCATATTCTATTCCACTATCCATTCCATTTCATTCCATATTCCATTCCATTTCATTCCACATTCCATTCCATTCCATTCCACTTTACATTCCATTCAATTCCACATTGCATTGCATTCCATTCCATTCCATTCCGCATTCAATTCCATTCCATTCCGCAATGCATTAGATTCCATACCATTCCATTCCATTACAAATTCCGTTACATTCCATTCCATTCCATTCCAAGCCTTTCCACATTCCATTCCATTCCATCCCTCATTCCATTAGACATTCCATTACACATTCCATTCCAATCCATTCTATTCCACATTCCATTCCATTGCATTCCACTTTCTATTCCATTGTATTCCACATTCCATTCTACATTCCATTTCACATTCCATTCCACGTTCCATTCCATTCCACTATACATTCCATTCAATACAATTCCACCTTCCATTCCATTCCATTCCTCTTTCCATTCCATTCCATTCCGCATTCCACTCCATTGCATTCCATTCCATTCCACGTTCAACTCCACATTCCATTCCACTTTCCATTCCATGTTCCATTCCACATTGCATTCCATTCCATTCCACATTCCATACCACACCATTCCATACTCCATTCCACGTTCCATTCCATTACATTCCACGTTCCTTTCCACCTTTCTTTCCACATTCCATTTCACATTCCATTCAATTCCATTCCACATTCCATTCCTTTCCATATACATTCCATTCCACATTCCATTCCATTCCATTCCATATTCCATTCCTTACTCCATTCCATTTCATTCCATATTCCATTGGACCTTCCATTCCACATTCCATTTCACATTCCATTCAATTCCATTCCACATTACACTACATTCCATTCCACATACCATTCCATTCCATTCCACATTCCTTTCAACATTCCATTCCATTCTATTACACATTTCATTCCCCATATCAATCCATACCATTCCACATTCCATTCCATTTTCCATTGCACGTGAAATTCCTTTCCGTTCCATTCCATTCCTCTTTCCATTTCTTTCCATTCCACATACCTTTTCACATTCCTTTCCACTTTCCATTTCACATTCCTTTCCACATTCCATTTCACATTCGATTCCATTCAATTCCATTCCACATTCCATTCCACTTTGCGTTCCATTCCATTCCACATTCCATTCCACGTTCCATTCCACGTTCTATTCCACTTTCCATTCCACATTCCATTCTATGTTCCATTACACGTTGCATTCCATTACATTCCACGTTCCATTCCATTCCATTCCACGTTGCATTTCATTCCATTCCATATTTCTTTCCACATTCCGTTTCAAATTCCATATCAAATTCCGTTTCACATTCTATTCCATTACATTCCATTCCATTGCGTTCCACATTCCATTCTATTCGTTTCCACATTCCATTACATTCCATTTCTTTCTGAATTCCATTCCACATTCCATTCGACGTTCCTTTCCATTTCAATGCACATTTCATTCCATTCCGTTCCACATTCCAATCCATTCAATTCCACATTCCTTTCCATTCCATTCCATTTCATTCCATTCCACATTCCATTCAATTCCATTCCATTCCTCATTGCATTCCATTCCATTCCAAATTCAATTCCATTCCTTTCCGTTCCATTCCATTCCACATTGCATTCCATTCCTTTCCACATTCCATTCCATTGAATTCCACATTCCAATCCCTTCCAGTCCATTCCTTTCCGCATTCCATTCCATTTCATTACACATTACATTCCACATTCCATTCCAAATTCCATTCCATTCCACAGTCCATTCCAATCCATTCCACTTTCCTTTACATTCCATTCCACAATCCAATCCATTTCTTTCCACATTCCATTCCAATCCTCTCCACATCCCATTACATCTTCGTTTCCACATTCCATTGCACTTTCAATTCCAAGTTCTATTCCATGTTCCATCCCACTCCACATTCTATACCATTCCATTCCATTCCATTCCTCATTCCATTCTATTCCATTCCATTCCAAATTCCATTCCATTCCATTCCACCTTCCATTCAACGTTCCATTCCGTGTTCCATTCCACGTTCCATTCCACATTTCATTCCATTTCATTCCACGTTCCATATCATTCAATTCCACATTCCGTTATACATTCTATTTCACATTCCATTCCACATTCAATTTCACTTTCTGTTCCATTCCATTCCACATTCCATTCCATTCCATTCCACATTACATTCCACATTACATTCCATACCATTTCAAATTCAAATCCTTTCGATTCCAATCCATTTCACTTTCAAATCCTTTCCTTTACATTCCACATTCGATTCCACGTTCCATTCCACGTTCCATTCCACGTTCCATTCCACATTCTATTTCTCATTCCATTCCATTCCATTCCATTCCACATTCCATTCCACATTCAATTCCTTTCCATTCCACATTCCATAAAAAACAATCCATTGTATTCCACATTCCATTCCATTCCATTCCACATTGCATTCCACATTCCAATCCATTCCATTCCACATTGCATTCCACATTCAATTCCACATTCCATTTCATTTCACTTTCCATTCCACATTCCATTCCATTCCATCCCACATTCAATCCCACATTCTATTCCATTCCTTTCCACATTCCATTCCATTCCATTCCACTTTCCTTTCCACATTCCATTGCATTCCATTCTACATTCCATTCCGTTCCTTTAAACGTTCCATTCTACGCTTCATTCCACATTCCATTCCACGTTCTATTCCACATTCCATTCCATTTAATTCCACGTTCCATTCCATACCATTCCACGTTCCAATTCATTCCATTCCACATTCCATTCCATTTAATTCCACGTTCCATTCCATACCATTCCACGTTCCAATTCATTCCATTCCACATTCCACTCCACATTCCTTTTCACATTCCATACCACATTACATTTCACGTGTCATTTCATTCCATTCTATTACATTCCACATTCCATTCCACATAACATTCCACATTCCATATTGTTCCATTCCATCCCATTCCCTATTCCATTCTATTCCATTGCATTCCAAATTCCATTCCATTCCATTCCATTCCATTCCATTCCATTCCATTCCTTTCCATTCCACTTTCCATTCTACATTCCATTTAACGTTTCATTCCCATTTCCATTCCATATTCCATTCCAGGTTGCCTTCCATTCCCTTCCACTTTCCATTCGATTCCATTCCACTTTCCAGTCCACGTTCCATTCCACATTCCATTCCATTCCATTCCACATTCCATTCCACATTACATTCCTTGTTCCACTGCATGTTCGCTTCCACGTTCCATTTCACGTTCCATTCCACGTCCCATTCCACGTCCAATTCAATTCGATTCCACATTCCATTCCATTCCATTCCATTCCATTCCACTATCTATTCCACCTTCCATTCTACGTTCCATTGCACGTTATGTTCCACGTTCCATTCCATTCCTTTCCATTCCTCATTCCATTGCATTCCATTCCATCTTCCGTAACATTACATTGAACGTTGCATTCCATTTTCCATTCCATTCCATTCCACTTTCTTTTTCACATTCCATTCCATTCCATTAAACATTCCATTCCATTCCATTAAACATTCCATTCCACATTCCATTGCACAATCCATTCCGTTCCATTCCACATTCCATTCCATTCCATTTGTCACTCGATTCCGTTAAATTACACATTCCATTGCATTCCATTACGCATTCTATTCCATTCCATTCCACTTTTAATTTCATTCCATATACCATTCCATTCCATTCCCCTTTCCATTCCATTCCATTCCATTCTATTGCACATTCCATTCCAAATTCCATTCAATTCCACCTTCCATTCCATTACATTGCATTCCACATTTCATTCCATTCCCTTACATTCCACATTCTACTTAATTCCATTCCATTCCATTCCACATTGAATTCCATTCCGTTGCCTTCCAATCCATTCCACATTCCATTCTATTCCATTCCACATTCCATTCCATTCAACATTCCATTCCAATCCACATTCCATTCCATTCCATTCCATTCCACTTTCTATTCCCCAATCCATTCCACGTTCCATTCCTTTCCATACCACATTCCAATACATTTCATTCCTCTTTCCATTCCACTTCCCATTTCATGTTCCATTGTACGTTCCATTCCACGTTCCATTGCACGTTCCATTCCACTTTCGTTTCCACGTTCCATTCCACGTTCCATTCCACACTCCATTCCACATTCCCTTCCATTCCATTCCACATTCCATTCCTTTGCATTCCACATTCCATTCCACATTACACCCCACTTTCCATTCCACATTCCATTCCACGTTTCATTCCTTTCCGTTCCATGTTCCATTCCTTTCCATTCCACATTCCCTTCCACATTCTGTTCCATTCCATTCCACAATTCATTCCACGTTCCATTCCACATTCCATTCCATTCAATTCCACATTCGATTCCCTTCCATTAAATTCCATTCCTTATTCCATTCCATTCCATTCCAAATTCCATTCCATTCCATTCCAAATTCCATTCCATTCCATTCCAATCCACAGTCCATCCCATTCCATTCCACATTCCTTTCCATTCCATTCCCCAATCCATTACATTTCATTCCAAATTCCATTCCATTCCATTTAATTCTATTCTACATTCCGTTCCATTCCATTCCATTCCACATTCCATTCCATATAATTCCAAATTCGATTCCAATCCACTAAACATTCCATTCCACGTTACTTTCCACATTCCTTTGCACGTTCCATTCCACGTTGCATTCCATGTTCCACTCCATTGCATTCCACATTCCATACCATTCCATTCCATTCCATTCCACATTCCATTCCATTCCATTCCACATTCCATTCCATTCCATTCCTCATTCCATTCCTTTCCATTCCACATTCCATTTCAAATTCCATTTAACGTTCTATTCCCATTTCCATTCCACATTCCTTTCCAGGTTCCTTTCCGTTCATTCCACGCTCCTTTGGATTCCATTCCAAGTTCCCTTCCATGTTCCATTCCACATTGAATTACAGTTTCCAATCCACGTTCCGTTCCATTCCATTCCACTTTCCATTCCGTCTTCCATTCCATTGCATTCTACGTTCCATTCCATTCCATTCCACTTTCCTTTCCATCTTCCATTACATTGCATTCCACGTTCTATTCCACACTCCATTCCTGATTCCATTCCATTCCATTCCACATACCTTTCCACTTTTCATTTCACATTCCATTCTATTATATTCTGCTTTCCATTTCACATTCCATTGCATTCTATTTCATTCCATTAAAATTTTCATTTCATTGCATTCCACATTCCATTGCACGTTCCATTCCACATTCCATTCCATTCCATTCCACATTCCATTCCACGTTCAATTCCAGGTTCCATTGCACATTCGCTTCCAAGTTCCATTTCACATTCCATTCCACGTCCCATTCCATGTCCAATTTCATTCGATTCCACATTCCATTACACGCCATTTCATTCCATTCCACATTGCATTGCATTCCATTCCATTCCACTATCGATTCCATTCCATTGCTCATTCCATTGCATTCCATTAAACATTCCATTCCATTCCACATTCCATTCCACATCACATTCCCTTCTATTCCACATTACATTCCATTAGATTCCACAATCTATTCCACTTTCCATTCTACGTTCCATTGCACATTATATTCCACGTTCCATTCCATTCCATTCCACGTTCCATTCCATTCCATCTTCTGAGCCATTCCATTCCATGTCCCATTCCATTTTCCTTTCCATGTTCCATTCCACGTTCCATTCCATTCCATTCTACTTTCCTTTTCACATTCCATTCCATTCCATTAAACTTTCCATTCCACATTCCATAAAACATTCCATTCCATCCCATTCTACATTCCATTCCACTTCCATTAAACCTTCCATTCCATTCCATTCCACATTCCATTCCACATTCCTTTTATTTCCACATTGCATTTCACAAAACAGTTCGCATTCCATTCCATTCCTTTCTCTTCAATGTCACATTCGATTCCACATTCCATTCCATTCAATTTCATATTCCATTCCAATCCACTTCACATTCCATTCCGTTCCTTTTAATTCCATTCCATTCCATTACACATTCCAATGCATTCCATTCTGCATTCCATTCCATTCCATTCCATTCCACATTCCATTTCCTTCCATATACAATTCCATTCCATTCCACATTCCATTCCATTCCATTCCATTCCATTGCACATTCCATTCCAAATCCCTTTCCATTCCATCTTCCATTCCATTGCATTGCATTCCACATTTCATTCCATTCCCTTACATTCCACATTCTACTAAATTACATCGCATTCCATTCCACATTGTATTCCATTCCATTGCACTCCATTCCATTCCACATTCCATTCCATTCCATTCCACAATCCATTCCATTCCACATTCCATTCCATTCCACATTCCATTCCATTCGATTCCATTCCATTCCACATTCTATTCCCAATTCCATTCCACGTTCCAATCCTTTCCATTCCACATTCCAATCCATTCCATTCCTCTTTCCATTCTACGTTCCATTCCAAGTTCCATTGTACGTTCCGTTCCACTTTCCATTGCACGTTCCATTCCACGTTCCTTTCCACGTCCAATTCCACATTCCATTCCACATTTCATTCCACATTCCATTCCATTCCATTCCACATTCCATTCCTTTCCGTTGCACTGTCCATTCCACATTGCACCCCACATTCCATTCCACATTCCATTCCACGTTTCGTTCCATTCCATTCCATGTTCCATTCCATTCAATTACACATTGCCTTCCACATTCCGTTCCATTCCATTCCACATTCTATTCCACGTTCCATTCCACATTCCATTCCATGTTCCATTCCATGTTCCTTTCCATTCCAGTCCATTTTGCATTCCATGTTCCATTCCACAATCCATTCCACGTTCCATTCCACGTTCAATTCCATTCCATTACACATTCCATAGAACATTACATTCCACATTCCTTTGCATATTCCATTCTATTCCAATCCGCATTCCAATCCATTCCATTCCACATTCAGTTTCACATTCCATTCCATTTCATTCCATATTCCATTCCATGTTCCATTCCATGTTCCGTTAAAATCCATTGCCTCAAATTCCATGTTCCATTTTATTCCATTCCACATTCCATTCCCTGTTCCTTTTCACATTCCACTGGACATTCCTTTTCACATTCGATTCCATACCATTTCAAATTGAATTCTACATTCCATTCCACATTCCTTTCCATTCCATTCCAAAATCCACTCCACGTTCCACTCCATTCCATTGCACATTCCCTTTCACGTTACATTGCACGTTCCAATCCATGTTCCATTCCACTTTCCATTCCATACCATTCCACTTTTCACTCCATTCCATTACACCTACCATTTCATTCTATTCCAGGTTCAATTCCACATTCCATTTCGCATTCCATTGCATTGCATTCCATTCCATTCCACTTTCCATTCCTTTCCAATCCACATTCCATTAAATTCCATTATACATTCCATTCCACATTCCATTCCACATTCCCTTCCACATTCCATTCCATTCAATTCCACGTTCCATTTCTTTCTATTCTACATTCCATTCCACATTCCATTTCGCATTCCATTTCTTTCCATTCCATTCCATTCCACAATCCATTCCATTCCATTCCACATTCAATTATACTTTCCATTCTATTCCTTTCCCCATTGCATTCCATTCCATACTATTGCACATCCATTTCCATATTCCGTTCCTTCCACATTCCATTCCATTCCATTCCTTTCCACATTCCATTTCATTCCCTTCCATTCCACATACCACTCCATTCTACTGCATTCCATTCCACATTCCATTCGATTCCATTCCATTCCATTCCATTCCACATTCTATTCCATTCCATTCCACATTTCTTTCCACATTTCATTCCATTCCACAATCCATTACATTCCACATTCCATTCCTTTCCATTCCATTCCATTCCACATTCCATTCCACATTCCATTCCAAGTTCCATTCCTTTCCATTCCACATTCCATTCCATTCCATTCCTCATTCCATTCCACATTCCATTCCATGCTCCATTGCACGTTCCATTCCACTTTACATTCCACGTTCCATTCCACGTTCCATTCAACGTTCATTCGACATTCCATTCCAAATCCATTCCACATTCCATTCCATTCCATTCCACATTCCATTCTTTTCCATTGCACATTCCAGTTAATATTACACCCCACATTCCTTACCACATTCCTTTCCACGTTTCATTCCATTCCATTCCACGTTCCATTCCATTCCATTCCACGTTCCATTGCATCTTCCATTCCATTCCATTCCACATTCCATTTTACATTCCATTCCATTTTTATTCCACAGTCCATTGAAATATCCATTCAAAGTTCCATTTCATGTTCCATTTCACGTTCAATTCCATTATATTCCACGTTGCATTCCACGTTCCATTCCATGTTCCATTCCATTCCATTCCACGTTCCATTCCATTCCATTCAAAGTTCCATTGCATCTTCCATTCCATTCCCTTCCACATTCCATTCCACATTCTATTCCATTCCATTCCACAGTCCATTCCAATTTCCATTCCTCGTTCCATTTCATGTTCCATTTTAGGTTCAATTCCATTATATTCCACGTTGCATTCCATGTTCCTTTCCACATTCAATTCCATTCCATTCCACGTTCCATTCCATTCCATTCCACGTTCCATTCCATTCCATTCAACATTGCATTCCACTTTCCATTCCACATTCCCATACACATTCCCTTCCAATCCATTCCACATTCCATTCCACATTCCAATCCATTCCATTCCACATTCCATTCCAAACTAAATTGCATTTCATTCCACATTCCATTCCATATTCGAATCCATTCCATTCTACATTCCATTCAACTTTCCATTCGATGTTCCATTAAATTCTATTGCATTCCATTCCACGTTCCATTTCATTCTATTCCACATTCCATTTCACATTCCATTTCACATTCCATTTCATTCCATTCCCTTACACATTCCATTCTACATTCCATTCCACATTCCTTTCCAATCTTTTCCACGGTCCATTCCATTCCTTTCCACGGTCCATTCCATTCCTTTCCACGTTCTATTCCACATTCCATTTGGTTCCATTCCATATTCCTTTGCAAATTACATTACACATTCTTTCGCACGTTCCATTGCATTCCACATTCCATTCCATTCCATTCCACATTCCATTCCACTTTCCACTAAATTCCATTCCACTTTCCATTGCGCATTCCATTCCACTTTCCATTCCACATTCCCTTGCATTCCTCTACACGTTCCATTGCATTCCATTCCACGTTCCATTTGACATTGCATTTCACATTCCATTCCACATTCCATTTCACAATTCTTTCCATTCCATTCCATTCCACTCCACATTCCATTCCATTCCAATCCACTTTATATTCAATTACATTCCATGTTAAATTCCGTTCCACATTCCATTCCTTTCCATTCCAGATTTCATTCCATTCCATTCCACTTTCCATTCCACATTATATTCCATTCCATTCTATTCCACATTCCATTCCATTCCATTCTACATTCCGTTCCATTGCATTCCACATTCGATTCCACATTCCATTCCATTCCATTCTACATTCTTTCCACACTCCATTCCAGATTCCATTCCACAATCCATTTCGTTCAATTCCACATTCCTTTCCACATTCTATTCCACAGTCCATTCCATTCTATTCTAAATTCCATTCCACATTCCATTACACATTCCATTACACATTCCGTTTCACTTTCCATTCCACATTCCATTCCACATTCCATTCCACGTTCCATTGCGATCCATTCCACTATCCATTCCACATTCCATTCAATTCCATTCCACATTAGATTCCATTCTATTCCAAATTCCATTCCATTCCATTCCATATTCCATTCCATTTCATTCCACATTACATTACATTCCTTTCCACATTGCATTCCATTCCATTCCACATTCCATTCCATTCCACATTGCATTCCATTCCATTCCAAATTTCATTCCACATTGCATTCCATTCCATTCCACATTCCATTGCATTCCAAATTCCATTCCATTCCATTCCAAATCTCATTCCACATTGCATTCCATTCCACTTCACA
The DNA here is from genome assembly GCF_028885655.2 of Pongo abelii. Lineage (NCBI taxonomy): Eukaryota > Metazoa > Chordata > Mammalia > Primates > Hominidae > Pongo > Pongo abelii. The sequence continues at coordinate 13,033,902 of NC_071999.2, forward strand.
TTGCATTCCATTCTATTCCTCATTCCATTACACTCCATCTCATTCCATTCCATTCCATTCCATTCCATTCAATACCACGTTCCATTCCACGTTACTTTACGCTTTCAATTCCATTGCATTACACGTTCCATTCCACGTTCCTTTCCTTTGAATTCCACATTTCATTCCATTCCATTCCATTCTACATTCCATTCCATTACATTCAATATTCCGTTCCATTCCATTCCACATTCTATTCCATTTAAATACACATTCCATTCCATTCTATTCCATATTCCATTCCTTTCCGTTCAACATTCAATGCCATTCCATTCCACATTGCATTCCATTCGATTCCACTTTGCCTTCCATACTCCATTCCATTCCATTGCACATTAAATTCCATTGCATTCCATTCCATTCCACATTCCATTCCATTCCATTCCACTTTGCATTCCATTCCATTCCTTTCCACATTGAGTTCCATTTCACATTCCATTACATTCCATTCAACAATCCATTCCATTCCAGAATCCATTCCATTAAATTCTTAATTCTATTCCACATTCCATTCCGTTCCAATCCACGTTCCATTCCATTCCTTTCCACTTTCCATTTCATTCCATTCCATTCCATTCCACTTTCCATTCCATTCCATTCCATTCCATTCCATTCCATTCCATTCCATTCTATGTTCCATCCCACATTCCATTCCACGTTCCATTCCATTCCTTTACGTTACATTCTACGTTCCATCCCACGTTCCATTCCATGTTCCATTGCATTCCATTCCGCATTCTTTTCCATGTTCAATTCCACCTTCCATTCCACGATCCTTTCCTTTGAATTCCACATTCCATTCCATTCCGTTAAACATTCTATTCCATTCCTTTCCACCTTCCCCTCCTTTCCATTCCACCTTGCATTCCATTCCATTCCATTCCGTATTCCATTCCACATTCCATTCAATTGCGCTGTACTTTCCATTCCATTAGACATTTCATTTCACATTCCATTACATTCCACTCTACATTCCATTCCATTCCATTCCACATTCCATTTCATTCCCTTCCACATTTCATTGTATTCCATTCCATATTCTATTCCATTCCACATTCCTTTCCATTCCATTCTATTCCATTCCAAATTTCATTCCATTCCAATCCATTCCATTCCACATTACATTCCTTTGCATTCCACATTCCATTACACTTTCCATTGCATTCCATTCCACCTTTCCTTCCACATTCCATTCCATTCCATTCCACATTGCATTCCATTCCATTCCTTTACATTCCATTCCACGTTCCATTCCATTCCTTTCCACATTCAACTCCATTCCATTCCGCATTCCATTCAATTCCATTCCGTATTCCATTCCATTTCATTCCACCTTCCATTACATTCCATTCCGCATTCCATTCCATTCCATTCCATATTCCATTCCATTCCATTCCACATTAAATTCCACTGCATTCCATTCAATTCCACGTTGCATTCCACCTTCCTTTCAATTCCATTTCAAATTCCATTCCATTCCATTCCACATTGCACTCCATTCCATTCCATTGCACATGGCATTCCATTCCATTCCTCATTGCATTCCATTCCATTCCATTACTCTTTCGATTCGATTCCATTCCATTCCATATTTCATTGCATTCTATTCCACATTCCATTCGATTACACATTCCATTCCATTCCATATTCCATTCCATTCCATATTCCATTACATTCTATATTCCTTTACATTACTTTTCATTCAATACCAAATTCCATTCCACATTCCATTCCACATTCCATTCCGTTCAACTCCACATTCAATTCCATTCAATTTCACATTCCATTACATTCCACTCCATTCCATATTTCATTGCATTCCTTTACACATTCCATTCCATTCAATGCCATATTGCATTCCATTCCATTCCTTTTTATTCCACATTCCATTCCATTCCATTCCACATTGCATTCAATTCCATTCCATTCCATTCCACATTCCATTTCTCATTCAATTCCACTCCATTCCACATTCCATTCCATATTCCATTCCACATTCAAATTCGTTCCATTCCACATTCCATTCTGCATCCCATTCCATTCATTTCAACATTCCATTGCACATTCCATTCCATTCCAATCCTCATTCCATTCCACATTCCATTCCATTCCATTCCACATTCCATTGCATTCCACTACATTCCACATTCCATTCCACATTCCTTACCATTCCACATAGCATTCCTTTCCATTCCACACTCCATTCCTTTTCATACTCATTCCATTCCATTCCATTCCACATTCCATTACATTCCGTTCCGCTTTCCATTGCACATTCCATTTCATTCCATTCCGCATTCCATTCCACATTCGTTTCCTTCCATTCCATTTAACATTTAATTCCATTCCGTCCTAATCCACATTCCGTTGCATTCCATTCCGCATTCCTTTGCATTCTATTCCACACTCAATTCCATTCCATTCCATTCCACATTCCATTCCATTCCATTCTGTTCCATTGCACATTGCATTCCATATTCCATTACAATCCATTCCACATTCCATTCCATTCATTTCCAACTTCCATTCCATTCCATTCCATTCCATTTCATATTCCATTCAACATTCCATTCCATTCCACTCCACATTTCATTCCATTCCACATTCCATTCCACATTCCATTGCGTTGCATTCCACATTCCATTCCATTCCATTCAAAATTGCATTCCATTCCACAATTCATTCCATTCCATTCCACATTCCATTTCATTCCATTCCATTCCACATTCCATTTCATTCCACATTCTTTCCATTCTATTCCATTCCATTCCAAATTCGATTTCATTCCATTCCTTTCCATTCCTCATTCCATTCCACATTTCATTCATTTCCATTCCACATTCCATTCAGCTTTCATTTCCATTCCATTCCACACTTCATTCCACATTCCATTCAATTCCACATTCCATTCCATTCCATTCCATCTCACATTCCATTCTACAATCCATTCCAATCCATTCCAAAATCCGTTCAACATTCCACTCAATTCCATTCCATATTCCATTCCATTCCATTCGATTCCATACCATTCCACATTCCATTCCACATTGCATTACAATCCAGTCCACTTTCCATTCCAAGTTCCATTCCATTCCATTCCATTCCACATTCCATTCCAATCCATTGCACATTCCTTTCCATTCCATTCCACATTCCATTCCACATTGCATTCCACATTCATTTCCATTCCATTCCACATTCCATCCACATTCCATTCCACATTCCATTTCATTCCACATTCCATTCCGCATTCCATTCCATTCCACATTCCATTCCACATTCCATTATATTCCATTACACATTCCATTCCACGATCCATTCCATTCCACATTCCACTCCACATTCCATTCCATTCCACACTCCATTCCACATTCCATTCCATTCTATTCCACATTCAACTCCATTCCATTCTATTCCATATTCCATTCCATTCCATTCCACATTTCATTCCTTTCCATTCCATTCCAATCCATATTCCATTCCATACCATTCCGCATTCCATTCTTTTCCATTCCATTGCACATTCCATTCCACTTTCTAATCCGCTGTCCATTCCATTCCACATTCCACTCCACATTCCATTCCATCCCACACTCCTTTCCACATTCCATTCCATTCTATTCCACATTCCATTGAATTCCTTTCCATTCCATATTCCATTCCATTCCATTCCACATTCCATTCCTTTCCATTCCATTCCATTCCATATTCCATTCCATTCCATTCCACATTCCATTCTTTTCCATTCCATTTAACATTACATTCCACTTTCCATTCCGCCCTCCATTCCATTCCACGTTCCAATCCACATTCCATTCCACATTCCATTCGATTCCATTTCACATTCCATTCCATATTCCATTCCATTCAATTCCACATTAAATTCCACTTTCCATTCCATTCCATTCTACCTTCCATTCCACGACTAATTCCACTTTCCTTTACACGTTCCATTCCATTCCATTCCACGATCCGTTCCATTTTCCATTCCATTCCATTCCACGTTCCATTCCATTCCATTCCATTCCACTTTCCATTTCAATCAATTTCACAATCCATTCTACATTCCATTTCACATTCCTTTCCACATACCGTTTCACATTGCATTCCATTCCATTCCATTCCTTTCCACATTCCGTTGCATTTCATTCTATTCCACATTCCATTCCATTCCGTTCCAACTTCCATTCCTTTCCTTTCCAGATTCCATTCCACATTCAATTCCATTCAACCCCACATACAATTCCTCATTGCACTCTACGATCCGTTCCACATTCCTTTCCATTTTTCATTCCATTCCATTCCACGTTCCATTCCATTCCATTCCACGTTCCATTCCATGTTCTGATCCATTCCATTGCACATTCCATTCCATTCCAATCCAAATTCCATTCCATTCCATTCCACTTTCCATTCCGTTTCACATCCCATTCCATTCGATTTCACATTCCATTCCATTCCATTCCACATTCCATTCCATTACATTCCACATTTCATTCCATTACATTCAACTTTCCATTCCATGTTGCATTCCACAACCCAATGCATTACATTCTATTCCACATTCAATTCCGTTACTTTCCACATTCCATTCCGTTCTATTGCACATCCCATTCCATTCCATTTTATTCCACATTCCATTCCATTTCATTCCAGATTACATTCCATTGCATTCCACAATCCATTACCTTCCATTGCACATTCCATTCCTTTCCATGCCACATTCTATTCCTTTCAATTTCGCATTCCATTAGATTACATTGCATTCCATATTCCATTCCATTCGATTCTGCATTCCATTCAATTCCATTCCATTCTATTACACATTCCTTTCCATTCCATTGCCCATTCCATACAATTACTTTACACATTCTATTCCACATTCCATTCCACATTCTCTTCCACGTACCATTCCATTTCATTCCATATACTATTCCATATACTATTCCATTCCATTCTTCAATCCATTCCATTCCATTAGACATTCCTTTCCATTCCATCACATTCCACATTCCATTCCATTCCATTCCGCATTCCATTGTATTCCGTTCCATTTCACTTTATATTCCACATTCCTTTCCACATTTAATTCCATTCCATTACTTTCTATTCCACATTCCATTGCACAATCCATTCCACATTCCATCCACATACCATTCCATTCAATTCCACATTCCATTCCACATTCCATTACATTCCATTCCACATTTCATTCCACATTCCATTTCACATTCCAGTCCACATTCCATTGCTCTTTGCATGTCACATTCCATTCCACATTCTATTACATTCCTCATTGCATTTCACATTCCATTTCACATTCCATTCCATTCCGTTCCATTCCACATTGCATTCCACATACCATTACATTCCTTTCCACATTCCATTCCATTCCACTACATGCTTCGTTTCTCGTTCCATTCCACTTTCAATTAAACGTTCCAATCCGCTTTCCATTCTGTTCCATTCCACATACCATTCCACATTCCATACCACACTCCATTTCACATTCCATTTCACATTCCATGCCATTCCATTCCACATTCCTTTCTGCTCCATTCCATATTCCTTTGCACATTCCATTGCACATACCTTTGCACGTTCCATTGCATTCCATTCCACATTCCATTCCATTGCATTCCACATTCTATTCCATTCCATTCCACATTCCATGGCTCACTCCATTCCACGTTCCATTCCACGTTCCATTGCATTCCACTCCATGTACCATTGCATTCCATTCCACTTTCCATTTCAATCCATTCTGGTTTCCATTACATATTCCATTTCACATACCTTTCCACATTCCATTTCTCAATCATTAACATTCCATTCCATTGCACTCCACATTCCATTCCATTCTACATTCTATTCCATTCCATTACAGATTCCATTCCATTCCATTCCACATTCCATTCCACATTATATTCCATTCCATTCTATTCCACTTTCCATTCCATTCCATTCCGCATTCCATTCCATTCCATTCCACATTCCATTTCACATTCCATTCCATTCTATTTCACTTTCCATTCCACATTCCATTCCATTCCATTCCGCATTCCATTCCCCTTTTCATTCCATTCCATTCAACCTTCCTTTCCATTCCATTCCACATTGCATTGCACGTTCCGTTCCTCATTCCATTCCATTCCATTCCACATTCCTTTCCATATTCCGTTCCTCATTCCATTACACATTCCATTCCACATTCCATTCCACATTCCATTCCACATTCCATTTCACATTCCATTCAACATTCCGTTCCGATCCACTCCACAATCCATTCCATATTCCGTTCAATTCCATTACACATTCAATTCCATTCCATTCCACATTCCATTTAATTTAATTCCACATTCCATTCCATTTCATTCCATATTCTATTCCATTCCGTTCAATATTCAATTCCATTCCATTCCACCTTGTATTCAATTCCATTCCACTTTGCATTCCAAGTCATATTCCATTCCATTCCGCATTCCATTCCATTGCATTCCATTCCATTACATATTCCATTCTATGCCATTTCACATTGCATTCCATTCCTTTCCATTCCCTATTGAATTCCATTTCACATTCCAGTACATTCCATTCCACGTTCCATTGCAATCCATTCCTCATTTCATTTCATTCCATTCCATTCCACATTGCATTCCATTCCACATTCTTTTCCACTCCATTCCACATTCCATTCCACATCCCTTTCCATTCCATTCCACATTCCATTCCTCGTTCCATTCCATTAGAGGTTGTATTCCACATTTCCTCCTCTTTCAATTCCAAATTGCATTTCGTTCCATGACACAATTCCATTCCACATTTCATTCCACAATCCATTCCACATTCCATTCCACATTCCAACTACATTCCATTCCATTCCATTCCTCATTCGTTTCCATATTCCAATCCATTCCACATTCCAGTCCGCATTCCTTTCGATTCCTTTCCACATTCCTTTCCACATTCCATTCCACGTTCCATTACACGTTCCATTCCATTCCATTCCATTCCTCTTTCCGTTTCTTTCCATTCCATTTTCCATTTCACTTTCCATTCTACATTTCATTCCACTTTCCATTCCATTCCATTCCATATTCCATTCCATTCCATTCCATTGCACATTCTATTCCACATTCCTTTCCACTGCATTCCACATTCCATTCTATTCCATTCCACATTAAATTCCATATTCCATTCCTTTCTATTACACATTCCTTTCCATTAATTTCCACATTACTTTTCAAATTCCGTTCCACATTCCAGTTCACATTCCACTGCATTTCCTTCGCCATTCCATTACATTCCTTTCAACATTCCAATCCACTTTCCATTCCATTGCCTTCAACATTGCATTCCACATTTCCTTCCACTTTCCATTACATTGCATTACACGTTCCATTCCACGTTCCATTCCACATTCCATTCCATTCCATTCCATATTCAATTCCACATTCCATTGCATTACATTTCACAATCCATTACACATTCCATTCCACATTCCATTTCAAATTCCATTCCGTTCCATTCCATTCTGCATTCCCTTCCATTACACATTCCATTCCATTCCATTTCTCATTCTTTTCCACTTTCCATTCCACGTTAGATTGCACATTCAATGGCACGTTCCATTCCACGTTGCATTCCATTTTCCATTCAATTCCATTACACATTCCATTCCGTATTCCATTCCATTCCATTCCACATTCCATTCTACATTGCATTTCTCATTCAATTCCACATTCCGTTTCATATTACATTCCACATTCCATTCCACATTCAATTGCACATTCCATTCCACATTACATTTCACATTCCACATTCCATTCCATTCCATTTCACTTTCCTATCCATTTCGCATTCCTTTCCAATACCTTCTTCCATCCATTCCACATTCAATTCCATTTCGTTCCACATTCCATTCCATTGCATTCCACATTCCATTACTATCCATTCCATTCCACATTCCATTCCATACCATTCCATTCGAAATTCATTTCCACATTACATGCTCTTCCATTCCGCACTCCATTCCACATCGCATTCCATTCCTTTCCACATTCCATTCCACATTCTATTCCATTACACATTCCATTGCATTCCGTTCCACATTACATTCCACTCCATTCCATTCCATTCCATATTACATTCCATTCCATTCCACTCCATATTCAATTCCACATTCCTTTCAATTCCATTCCACATTCCATTCCACATTCCGTTCCATTCCATTGCACATTCCATTCCTTTCCATACCATTCCATTCCGCATTCCGTTCCATTCCATTCCATTCCACAATCCATTCCTTTCCATTCAACATTCCGTTCCATTCCATTGCACATTTCATTCCATTCCACATTGCAATCCATTCAATCCTATTCCATATTCCATTCCATTCCATTCCACATTCCATTCCAAACCATTCCATTCAGTACCATACCATATTCCATTCCATTGCATTCCACATTCCATTCCATTCCATTCCACATTACATTCAACATTCCATTTTAATACTGTCTACAATGCATTCCAAATTCCATTCCATTCCATTCCACATTCAATTCGATTGCATTCCAAATTCCATTCCAATACATTCTACATTTAATTCCACATTCTATTCCATTCCGTTCCACATTCCATTACTTTCCATTCCATATTCCATTCCATTCCATTCCATTCCACATTCCAATCAATTAAATCGCATTCCACATTCCATTCCATATTCCATCCCATTCCATTTCACATTCCATTCCACTTTCCATTCCATTCCATTCCACATTCGATTCCAGATTCCATTCCATTCTACATTCAAATAAATTCCGTTACAAATTCCTTTCCATTCCGTTCAACAATCCATTCCACTCCATTCCATTACATTCCACATTCCATTAAATTCCATCAAATTCCAGATTCCATTGCACATTACATCCCATTATCTTTCACATTCCATTCCCCTCAATTCAACATTCCATTCCATTCCATTCCATTCCAATCCATTCCACTTTCCATTTCATTTCGTTCCATTCCATTCCATATTACATTGCATTCCATTCCATTCCACATTCAATTCCACTCCATTATACATTCCATTCCATTCCTCATTCCATTCCATTCCCTTTCATATTCCATTCAACATTGCATCACCTTCCATTCCATATTACATTCCTCCTTCCATTCCATTCCATTCTACATTCCATTCCATTCCTCATTCCATTCCATTCCCTTTCATATTCCATTCAACATTGCATCACATTCCATTCCATATTACATTCCTCATTCCATTCCATTCCATTCCACATTCCATTCCATTCCACTCCATTCCAAATTCCATTCCTATCCGTTCCATTCCACATTCCATTCCATTCCACTGTAAAATGCAGTTCATTCCCCTTTGCAATCCATTCCATTCCATTCCACATTCCATTCCATTCCATTCCGATATCCATTCCATTCCATTCCAAATTTCATTCCATTTCATTCCACTTTCCATTCCATTCCATTCCACATTAAACTTTCCATTCCACTTTCCGTTCCACTTTCCATTTCACGTTCCATTCCATTCCATTCCACATTCCATTCAATTCCTCATTCCATTCCACATTTCAATCCATTACATTCCACATTCTGTTCCACATTCCATTCCCTTGCATTTCTCATTCCATTCCACAATCCATTCCACATTCCATTCCATTCCACACTCCATTACTTTCTATTCCACACTTCATTCCATTCCATTACCCCTTCCATTCCATTCCATTCCTCTTTCCATTCCATTCAACATTGCATTCCAAAATCCATTCCAAATTCCATTCCATATTCCATTCCATTGCGTTAAACATTCCATTCCATTCAATAACATGCCACATTCAATTCCATTCCACGTTCCATTTCATTCAATTCCATTCCACATTCCATTCCACATTCCAATACTTTCCGTTCCACATTCCATTCCACATTCCATTGCACTCCATTTCTCATTCCATTCCACAATCCATTCCACATTCCTTTCCATTCCACATTCCATCCCATTCAATTCCACATTCCATTCCACATTCCATTCCACTCCATTCCACTTTCCATTGCATTCCATTCCATTATATTCCACATTCCATTCCAGTCCATTCTCTTCAATTCCACATTTGGTTCCATTCCATTCCATTACAGATTCCAATCCATTCCATTCCACTTTCCATTCCATTCCACATTCCATTCCATATTCCATTCCATTCTATTCCACATTCCATTCCACATTGCATCCCATTCCATTCCATATTCCATTCCACTTTCCTTTGCACTCCATTCCGCATTCCATTCCCTGCCATTTCTTTCCATTCCATTCCACCTTCCATTCCTATCCATTGAATTCCACATTCTATTCCATTCCATTCCACATTCCATTCCAAATTCCATGCCACATTCCAATCCACATTCTATTCCACTTTCCATTCCAATCCATTCTACTTTCCATTCATCTCTCCATTCCACATTCCATTCGACATTCCATTCAACGATCCATTCCATTACATTCCACTTTCCATTCCCCGTTCCATTCCATTCTATTCCACGTTCCATTCCACATTCCTTTCCTTAGGATTCCACGTTCAATTCCACATTCAATTCCACATTCCATTCCTTTCCATTCCACATTACATTCCATTCCAATCTGCATTCTATTCCACCTTCCATTCCATTCCTTTCCACATTGTATTCCATATTCCATTCCACATTCCACTGCACTTTCCATTCCATTCAATTCCTTATTCCATTGTACATTCCATTGCATTCCATTCCACTTTCCATTCCACATTCCATTCCACATTCCGTTCCTTTACATTGCAAATTAAATTCCATTCCATTCCATTCCACATTCCATTTCATTCCATTTCACGTTCCATTGCATTCCATTCCTTGTTCCATTTCATTCCATTGCACATTCCATTCCACATTCCATTTTACATTCCATTCCACATTCCATTTCACATTCCAATCCACGTATCTTTCCATTCCATTCCATGTTCCATTCCATTGCATTACGCGTTCCATTTCACATTCCATTCCATTTCATTCCTCGTTCCACTCTATTCCAAACAACTTTCCTTTCAATTCCAATCCATTCCATATTCCATACCATTCCATTCAACATTCCATTCCTTTCCACTACATATTCCATAACATTCCATTCCATAGTCCATTCCATTTTCCATTCCATTCCTTTCCACATTCCATTCCATCTCCCTTTCCACATTCCATTTTACATTCCATTTCATTCCATTCCACATTCCATTCCACATTCCGTTCCTTTCCACTCCATATTCCATTCCTCATTCCATTCCATTCCATTCCACATTCCATTACACCTTCCATTCCACATTCCATTTCACATTCCATTCAATTCCATTCCTCATGCCATACCATTCCGTTCCACATTCCATTCTACATTCAATTCCATTGCATTCCCCAATCCTTTCAACATTGCATTCCATTGCATTCCACATTCCATTCCACGTACCTTTCCACATTATATTCCATTCCGTTCCATTCCATTCCACTTTCCACTTCATTCCAATCCACATTCCATTTCAAATTCCTTTCCACATTCCATTTCACATTCCATTCCATTCCATTACCCATTCCATTCCACATTCCACTTCACATTCCTTTCCACCTTCCATTTCGTATTCGATTCCATTCCATTCCATTCCACATTCCATTTCATTTTACATTCCATTCCATTCCAAATTGCACACCACTTTCCAGTCCTTTCCATTCCACATTCCATTCCACGTTCCATTCCACGTTCCCTTCCACATTCCATTCCACTTTCCATTCTATGTACCATTACACATTGCATTCCATTCCATTTCACGTTCCATTCCATTCCATTCCATGTTGCATTTCATTCGATTCCAGATTGCATTCCACATTCCGCTTCACTTTGCAATCCAAATTCCATTTCACATTCCATTCCGTTACATTGCATTCCTATCCACATTCCATTTCATTCGAATCCACATTCCCTTCCATTCCATTCCACGTTACATTCCATTCCACATTCCATTCAATTTCTTTCCACATTCCATTCGTTTACATTGCACATTCCTTTCCACATTCCATTCCATATTCCATTACAATACATTCCACATTCCATTCTTTTCAATTCCACATACATTTCCATTCCAAACCATTCCGAATTCCATTGCACATTGCATTCCATTTTCCATTCCATTTCATTCCACATTCCATTCCATTCCATTCCACATTCAATTCCATTCAATTCCACATTCCTTTCCATTCCATTCCATTCCATTCCATTCCACATTCCATTCCATTCGATTCCGCATTGTATTCCTTTCCATTCCAAATTCCATTCCTTCCATTCCATTCCACATTCCAATCCATTCATTTCCACATTCCATTCCTTTCCATTCGATTCCATTCCAAATTCCATTCCATTCCAAACTCCATTCCATTCCATTCTACACTCCATTCCATTCCATTCCATACTGCAGTCCATTCCATTTCATTCCACATTCCATTCCTTTCCTTTTAATTCTATTCTACATTCCATACCATTCCATTTCATTCCATATTCCATTGCTTTCCATTCCATATTCCATTCCATTCCATTCCACTTTGCATTGCAATTCACTCCACATTCCATTCCACCTTGCTTACCACATTCCATTGCACTTTCCATTCCACATTCCATTCCACGTTCAATTCCATTCCATTCCACATTCCGTTCCTTTCCACTACACATTCCTTTCCACATTCCATTTAACGTTCCATTCAGAATTCCATACCGCATTCCATTCCACGTTCCTTTCCATTCCATTCCACGTTCCATTTCATTCCATTCCACGTTCAATTGCACATTCCATTCCACATTCCTTTCCATTCCATTTAACATTCTTTTCCACATTCAATTCCACATTCCATTCCATTCCATTCCTCGTTCCATTCCATGACCAATTCCACATTCCATTACACTTTCCATTCCATTCCATTCCACGATCCATTCCACTTTCCATTCCATTCCATTTCACGTTCCATTCCACATTCCATTGCATATTCCATTCCACGTCACATTCCATTCCATTCCATGTTCCATTTCATTCTATTCCGCAATGCATTCTACATTCCATTTTACATTCCATTCCACATTCCATTCCACATTCCATTCCACATTCCATTCCTTTCCATTCAACATTCCATTCCACATTCCATTCCATTCCACATTCCATTAAACATTCCATTCCATTCCATTACACATTCCATTCCTCATTGCACTCAAGATTCCATTCCATTCCATTCCATTCTAATTTCCGTTCCACTTTCTATTAAACATTCCATTCAACATAACATTCCGTTCCATTCTCATTAAATTCAACGTTCCATTCCATTCCATTCCACTTTCGATTCTACATTCCATTCCACATTCCTTTCCATTCCACATTCCATTCTATATTCCACTGCATACCTATCCACATTCCATTCCACCTTCCATTCCATTCCAATCCACATTCCCCTCCATTCCAATAAACATTACATTCCACATTGCTTTCGATTCCATTGCACGTTCCATTTTACATTCTATTCCACATTCAATTCCACATTCCATTCCATTCCGCGTTCCATTCCACGACCAATTCCACATTCCATTACACGTTCCATTCAATTCCATTCCACGATCCATTCCACGTTCCATTCCATTCCACTTCACGTTCCATTCCGCATTCCATTGCACATTCCATTCCACGTCCCATTCCATTCCATTCCATGTTCCATTCCATTCTATTCCGCAATGTATTCTACATTCCATTTTACATTCCATTCTACATTGCATTTCACATTGCATTCCATTCCATTCCATTCTTTTCCACTTTCCATTCCATTCCATTCTATTTCACATTCCATTCCTTTCCGTTCCACATTCCATTTCATTCCATTCCACATTCCATTCCACATTCAATTCCATTCCCTACCACATTCCATTCCACATTGCATGCCACGATCCACTCCATATTACATTCCATTTTTCATGCCACTCCATTCCATGTTCCGTTCCTTTCCATTCCACGTTCCTTTCCATGTTCTATTCCATTCCTTTGTGCATTCCATTCCACATTCCATTCCATTCCATTCCACATTCCATTCGACTTTCCATTCCATTCCACTCCACATTCCATTTCACATTCCATTCTATGAAATTCCACATTCCATTCCATTCCATTCCGTTCGGAATTCCATTCCACTTTCCATTCCACTATCCATTCAATTTCATTCCACGTTCCCTTCCATTTCATTCCACATTCCATTCCATTCCATTCCACATTCAATTCCATTCAATTCCACATTCCATTCCATTCCATACCAATCCTTTCAACTTTCACTTCCATTCCATTCCACATTGCATTCCATTCCATACCATTCTAGTCCATTCCATTTAATTCTATACCACTTTCCATAAAATTCCATTACATTCCAAATTCCATTTCTTTCCATTCCCCATTCCATTCCATTCCATTCCACATTCAATTCCAATCCACTCCACATTTCATTCCACGTTACTTTCCACATTCCATTGCACTTTCCATTCCATGTACTATTCCATGTTCCACTCCATGCCATTCCACACTCCATACCATTACATTACATTCCGTTCCAAATTCCATTTCATTCCATTCCATTTCAAATTCCATTCCATTCCATTCCATTCCACTTTCCATTCCTTTCCATTCCAGATTCCATTCCACCTTCCATTTAAATTTCCATTCCAAATTCCATTCCATTCCATTCCATTTCAAATTCCATTCCATTCCATTCCATTTCAAATTCCATTCCATTCCATTCCATTCCACATTCCATTCCTTTCCATTCCACTTTCCATTCCACATTCCATTTAACGTTCCATTCCAAATTCCAGTCCACATTCCATCCCACGTTCCATTCCATTCCGTTCCACGTTCCATTCCACGTACCATTTCTCATCGAATTCCAGTTTCCTTTCCACATTCCACTCCATTCCATTCCAGCTTCCATTCCGTCTTCCATTCCATTCCATTCCATTCCAGATTCCATTCCACATTCCATTCCATGTTCAATTCCGCATTCCATTCCACGTTACTTTCCATGTTCCAATCCAAGTTCCAATCCAAGTTCCATTCCACGTTCCATTCCATGTTCCATTCCACATTCCATTCCCTTCCATTCCACATTCCATTCCACATTCTATTCAACATTCCATTCCACATTCCATTCCTTTGCATTCAACATTCCACTCCACATTCCATTCCATTCCACATTCCATCACATATTCCATTCGGCATTCCATTCCATATTCCATTCCATTCCATTTCACAGTGCATTCCACATTCCATTCCATTCCATACCACAATCCATTCCACATTCCAATGCAGTCCATTGCACATTCCATTCCACATTCCATTCCATTCCATTCCACTTTGCATTCCTCATTCCATTCCTTTACATTCCTCATATCATGAAATTCCAGTCCATTCCATCACATATTCCATTTCACATTCCTTTCCATTCCATTCCACATTCCATTCCATTCCATTCCACTTTCCTTTCCATTCGGTTCCACATTCCATTCCATTCCATTATACATTCCATTCCTCTTTCCATTCCATTCTTTTCCACATTCCAATCCAATTTCCATTCCATTCCATTCCACATTCCATTCCACTTTCCATTCCAATCCATTCCACATTGCATTAAACATTCCAATCAATTTCATTCCACCTTCCATTCCATTCCATTCCACATTCCATTCCATTCCATTCCGTATTCCATTGCATTCCTTTCTGCAATCAATTCCATTCCATTTTACCTTACAGTGCATTGCATTCCATTCCACATTCCATTCCAATACATTCCACATTCCATTCCACTGCATTCCATTCCATTCCACATTCCATTCCACATTTTTTCTTATCTATCCCACATTCAATTTCACATTCCTTTCCATTGCATTTAACTATCCCATCCTTTCCTTTCCACATTCCATTGCATTACTTTCCACTTTCCATTCCATTCCTTTCCCCATTCCACTCCATTATATTCCACATTCCATTCCACATTCCATTCCATTGCATTCCACGTTCCATACCATTGCAAAGCATATTCCATTCCACTTTCCATTCCATTCCATTCCACGTTCCAATCCACCTTCAATTCTACGTTCCATTCCACAATCCATTCCATTCAATTCCACATTCCATTCCACTTTCTATTCCAGGTTACATTCCATTGCACTCCATTCCTCTTTCCATTTCATTCCATTCCACATTCCACTTCACATTCCTTTCCACATTCCATTCCACATTCCATTCAATTTCTTTCCTCGTTCCTATCAACTTTCCATTCCACATTCCATTCCTCATTATATTCCATTCCATTCCACATTCCATTCCATTACATTCCAGTTTCCATTCTATTCCACTCCACATTCCATTCCATTCCACTCCACATTCCATTCCATTCCATTCCATTCCACATTCCATTCCATTCCATTACACAATCCATTCCACATTCCAGTGAAATGGAATGGAATGGAATGAGGAATGGTGTGGATTGTGGAATGGAATGGAATGGTATGTGGAATAGAATGGAATGTGGATGAGAATTAAATGGAATGGAACGGAATTATTAATGGAATGCGTAATGGAATGGAATGTGTAGTGGAATTGAATGTGGAATGAAATGGAATGGAATGTGGCATGGAACTGAATGTGGAATGGAATGGAATGGCGTGAAATCTGGAATGGAATGGACTGGAAAGGATTGTGTAAAGGAATGGAATGGAAAGCAATGGTATGGATTGGAATGGAATATGGAATGCTTTGGAATGATATGTGCAATGGAATTCAATAGAATGGAAAGTGGAACAGAATGGAATGTAATGGAATGTGGAATGGAATGTGGAAAGGAATGCAATGTGCAATGGAATGAGGGATGTAATGCAATGTGGAGTGGCATGGAAGTGAATGCTGTGTGGGTTAGAATGGAATGTGGAATGGAATGGAATGGAACGGAATGTGGAATGTAATGGAATGGAATGGAATGTAGAATGGAAAGTGGAATGGAATGGAATGGAAAGTGAAATGAATCGGAATGGAATGTGGAATGGAAAGTGTAAGAGAATGGGATGGAATGGATTGTAATGTGGAATGCAATGGAATGGAAAGTGGAATGGAATGGTATCTAATGGAATGGAATACAATGTGGAATGGAATGTAGTGGAATGTAGAATGGAATGGAAAGGAGTGTGGAATGGAATTTGGAATATAAAGGAATGGAATGGAATATGGAATGGAATGTGGAATGCAAAGGAATGGAATTTAGAAAGGAATGTGGAATGGAATGGAAAGTAATGTGGAATGGAATGCAGAATGGAACACTTAATATAAAGTGGAATGGAACGCAGAATGGAACACTTAATGGAAAGTGGAATGGAACACGGAATGGAACATGGAATGGAAAGTGGACAGGTATGTGGAATGGAACGTGGAATGAAAAGTGGTATGGAACGTGGAATGGAATGGAATGGAATGTGGAAAGGAATGGAATGGAATGTGGATTGGAAAGTAAAGGAATGCAGAATGGAATGGAATGGAATGTGGAATGGTATGGAATGGAATGGAATGGTTTGTGGAAAGGAATGTGGAATGGAATGGAACGGAAAGTGGAATGGTACATGGAATATAATGGGATGGAAAGTGGAATAGAAAGTAGAATGGAACGTGCAATGGAAAGTAGAATGGAATGTAATGCAACATGGAAAGGAATGTGGAATGGAAGGTAGAATGTAATGGAATGGAACACGGAATGGAACGTGGAATGCAATGGAATGGAAGGAGAAATGAAATGGAATGAAATGTGGAACGGAATGGAAAGGAAAGTGGAATGGAATGGAATGGAATGGAATGAGGTCTGCTATGGAATTGAATGGAATGGAATGAAGAAACGAATGGAATTGAAAGTGGAATGGAATGGAATGGAATGAGGAATTGAATGTGGAATGGAATGGAATGGAATATGGAATGGAATTGAATGGAATGGAATGTGGACTGGAATGTAATTGAATGGAATGGAAAGTGGAGTGGAATGGAATGGATTGTTGAATGCAAACTGGAATGGCATGGCATGGAATGTGGAATGGAAAGTGGAATGGAATGGAATGGAATGTGGGATTGAATATGGAATGGAATGGACTGTGGAATCAAATGAAATGGAATGTGGAATTTAAAGGAATGGAATGTGGAATGGAATGTGGAATGGTATGGAGTTGAATATGGAATAGAATGTATTGGAACGTTGAATGGAACGTGGAATGGAATGTGCAGTGGAAAGTGGAATGGAATGCAATGAAACGTGGAATGGAAAGTGGAATAGAATGTGGAATGGAACGTGGCATTGAAAGTGCATTGGAACCTGGAATGGAATGGAAAGGAACGTGGAATGGAATGGAATGGAACGTGGAATGGAATGGAATGGAAAGTGGGACGGAATGTAGAATGGATAGGAATGAAATGTGGAATGGAATGTGGAATGGAATGGATAATGGAATGTAACGGAATGGAATGTGGAATGAAAAGGAATGAAATGGACTATGGATTGGAACTCGGAATGGAATGGAATATAACATGGAATGGAACGTGGAATGGAAATTAGAATGGAATTTGGAATATGGAATGGAAAGGAATAGAATGTGGAATGGAGTGGAATGGAATGGGGAAAGGAAATTAATGCAAGGTGAAATTGAATATGGAAAGGTATATGCAAAGGAAAGTGGAATGGAAAGGAATGGAATGGAATGGAATGTGAAATGGAATGGAATGGATGTGGAACGGAATGGAATGGAGTGGGAAACGGAATGGAATGGAATGGAATATGGAATGGATTGAATGTGGATAGGAAAGGAATGGAACTGAATGTGCAATGGAATGCAATGCAGAATTGAATGGAATGGAATATGGAAGGGAATGGAATGGAACGTGGAAAGGAATGTGGAATGGAATAGAATGGAACATGGAATGGAACGTGGAAAGGAACGTTGAACGGAACATGGAATGGTATGTGGAATGGGGGATGGAATGGAAAGGAATGTGTAATGGAATGGACTGGAATGTTGAATGTAATGGAACGTGGAATGGAATGGAGTGAAATGTGGAAAGGGATGTGGAATGGATTGAAATGCCCTCTGGAATGGAATGTGGAATGGAATGGAATTGGAATGGAATGGAATGGAAAGTTGAATGGAAGGTGGAATGGAATGGAATGGAATGGAAGCTGGAATGGAATGGAATGGAATGAGGAATGGAATAGAATGGAAAGTGGAGTGGAGTGGAACGGAATGGGGTATGGAATGTGGAATGGAATGGAATGGAATGTGGAATGGAAAGTAAAATGAAAAGTGGACTGGAACGAGGAATGTAATGGAAAGCGGTATGGAATGTGGAAGGGAAAGTGGAATGGAATGGAATGTCAAATGGATTCGGGAATTGAATGTAGAATTCAATGTGGAATGGAATGGAATGGAACATGGAATGGAATGTGAAATGAAATGAAATGGAATGTGGAATGGAATGGAATGGAATGCGGAATGGAACGTGGAATGGAATGGAATGGAATGTGAAATTAAATGAAATGGGATGTGGAATGGAATGGAATGTGGAATGGAACGTGGAATGGAATGGAATGGTATATAAAATGGAACGTGGAATGGATGGTGCAACGGAACGCGGAATAGAAAGGAATGTGGAATGGAATGTGGAATTGAACGGGGAATGGAATGGAATGTGGAATGGATTGTGGAATGGAATGGAATGACATGGAATGTGGAGTGGAATGGAATGGAAGGTGTAATGGAATGGAATGGAATGCCGAATGGAATGGAATGGAATATGGAATGGAATGGAATGGAATGGAATGTGGAATGTAATGGAATGTAACGTGGAAAAGAATGGAATGGAATGTGGAATGGAATGGAGTGGAATCCGGAATGGAATGGAATGGAATGGAATGTGGACATTAAACGAATGGCATGTGGAATGGCATGGAATGAAATGTGCAATGTAAGGTAGATTGGAATGGAATGGAATGTGGAATGGAATGGTATGTAAAGTGAAATGGAATGGAATGGAATGTGGAATGGAGTGAAATAGAAATTGGTATGGAATGGAATGGAATGTGAATTGCAGTGGAATGGAATGTGGAAAGGAATGAAGAATGGAATGGATTGGAATGTGGAATGGAATGGAATCAAATGTGGATTGAAGTGGAATGCAATGTGGTATGGAATGTAGAATAGAATGGAAAGGATTGTGGAATGGAATGGAATGGAATGCAACGTGGAATATAGTGGAATGTAATTGAACGTGGAATATAATAGAACAGAACGTGGAATGGTATGGAATAGAAGGTGGAAGGGAATGGAATGGAACGTGTAATGGAATGGAGTGGAAAGGAAAGGAATGTGGAATTGAATGGATTGTGGAATGGAATGTATAGTGGGATGGAATGGAGTGTGGAATGGCATGGAATGCAATGTGGAATGGAATGGAATGGAATGGAATGAGAAATGGAATATGTAATTAAATGGAAACGAATGTGGAACGGAATGGAATCAAATGTGGAATGGAATGTGGAATGGAATGAAATGGAATATGTAATGGAATGGAAAGGAATGTGGAACGGAATGGAATCAAATGTGGAATGGAATGTGGTATGGAATGAAATGGAATGTGGAATAGAATGGAATGGAATGTGGAATGCAAAGAGGAATGGAATGGAATGGAAGGTGGAATGGAGTGCAAATTAAAGTTGAATGGAATGTTTAATGGAATGGAATGGAATGTGGAATGGAATGGAACGGAATGGAACGCAGAATATAATGGAATGGAACGTGGAATATAATGGAATGGAATGCAGAATGGAATGAAATGGAACGTGGAATGTAACGGAATGGAATGTGCAATGAAATGGAATGGAATTTGGAGTGCATTTGAATGGAAAGGAATGTGGAATGAAATGGAATGTGGAATGGAATGGAATTGAATGGAACATGGAAATTAAAGAAATGGAAGGTGGAATTTAATGGAATGGAATGTGGAATGGAATGCAATGGAACGGAATGGAAAGTTGAATGGAATTGAATGGAATGTGGAATTGAATGGAATGGAATTTGGAATGCAAGGGAATGCAACGGTATGGAAGGGTACGAGGAATCAAATGGAATGCAACGTGGAATGGAATGGAATTGAAGGTGGAATGGAATAGAATTGAAGGCGGAATTGAATGGAATGGACTGTGGAATGCATTGGAATGTAAAGTGGAATGGAATGGAATATGGAATGGAATGGAAAGTGGAATGTAATGGAATGGAATGTGGAAGGGATTGGAATGGAATATGGAATGGAATGGAATGAAGAGTGGAATGTGGAATGGAGGGTGGAATTGAAAGAAAGGAAATGTGGGATGAAATGGAATGGAATGCGGAATGGAATGTATAATGGAATGGAAGGGAATGTGGAATGGAATGGAATGGAATGGAACGGGGAATATAATGGAACGGAACGTGTAATAGAATGGAATGGAAGGTGGAATGGAATGGAATGGAAGGTGGAATGGAATGGAATGGAATGGAATGTGGAATGGAATGGAATGTGGAATGGAATGGAATGTGGAATGGAATGGAATGTGGAATGAAATGGAATGGAATGTGGAATGGATTCCAATGTAACGTGTAATGGAATGAAATGGAATGGAATGAGGAATGGAAAATGGAATGGAATGGAAAGGAATGTGGAATGGAATGGAATGGAATGTGGAACGGAGTGTGGAATGAAGTGGAGTTCAATGTGGAATGCAATGTGGAATGGAATGGAATCTGCAATGGAATGGAATGGAATGGAAAGTGGAATATCATGGAAAGGAACACGGAATGGGATGGAATGGAAAGTGGAAGGTAACGGAATGGAAATTGGAATGCAATGGAATGAAATTTGGAGTGGAATGGAATGGAATGGAATGTGGAATAGAATGGAAAGTGGAATAGATTGGAATGAAATGGAATGGAACATGGAATGGAATGGAATTGAAGGTGGAATTTAATGGATTGCAATGTGGAATGGAAAGTTGAATGGAATGGAATGGCATGTGGAATGGAATTGAATGGAATGTGGAATGGAATTCAATGGAATTTGGAATACAAGGGAATGGAATGTGGAACGGAATGTGTAATGGAATGGAATGGAATGTGGAACTGAACGGCATGGAGTGTGGAATATAATGGAATGGAATGCGAAATGGAAATGAATGGAATATGGAATGGAATGTGGAATTGAATCGAATGGAATGTGGAATGGAATGTGGAAAGGGATGGAATGGAATGTGGAATGGTATGAGGAATGAAATGTGGAATGGAATGGAATGGGATGTGGAATGGAATGCTGAATGTAATGGAATGGATGGGAATGGAAAGGAATGCAATGGAATGTCATAAGGAAAAGAATGGAATGTGGCATGTAATTTAATGGAATTGAATGGAATGTGGAATGGAATGGAATGGAATTTGGAATGGAACGGAATGTGGAATGGAATGGAAAGGAATGTGCAGTGGAATGGAATGGAATGGAAAGAGGATTGCAATGGACCGTGGAATGGAATGTGGAATAGAATGGAATGGAAAGTGTAATGCAACGTGGAATGGAATGGAATGCAATGTGGAATGGAATGTTGAATGGTATGGAATGGAATGTGGCATGAAGTGGAATGGAAAGTGGAATGTAAAGTGGGATGGAATGGAATTGAAAGTGGAATGTAAAGTGGAATGAAATGGAATGGAAGGAAGAATGGAATGGAATGAATTGGAATGTGGAATGGAATGGAATGTGGAAAACAATGGAATGTGGAATGGAATGGAATGGAATGGAATGTGGAATGGAATGCAATGGAATGGAATGCGGAATGGAATGTGGAATGGAATGGAATGTCAAATTGAATGAAATGGAATGTGGAAAAGGTAAGAAATATGGAATGGAATGGAACACAATTTGGAATGGAATGGAATTCACTGAGGAATGGAATGGAATGTGGAATGTAATCGAATGAATTGTGGAATGGAATGGAATGGAATGTGGGATGGAATGCAATGGAATGTGTAATGGAATGGAATGGAATGTGGAGTGCAATGTGGAAGAGAATGGAATGGAATGGAATGGAATATGGAATGGAAAGAAATGTAACGTGGAATGGAATGGAATGGAATGTGGAATGGAAGGGAATGGAATGTGGAATAGAATATGGAATTGAATTGAACGTGGAATGGAATGTAATGTGCAACGTAATGGAATGGAATGTGGAATGGAAAGGAATGGAATGTGGAATGGAAAGTGGAATGGAATGGAATGCAATATGGAATGGAATTTGGAGTGGAAAGGAATGGAAAGGAACGTGGAATGGAATGGAATGGATGTGGAATGGAATGGAATGGAATGTGTAATGGAATGGAAGGGTATAGAATGGAATGTGCAACGGAAAGGAATGGAATGTGGAATTTAAAGGAATGGAATGTGGCACGGAAACGAGTGGAATGTGGAATGGAATTTAGAATGGAATGTGGAATGGAATGTCGAATGGAATGGAATGGAATGTGGGATGGAGTGGAATGGAAAGTGGAATGTAAAGTGGGATGGAATGGAATTGAAAGTGGAATGTAAAGTGGAATGAAATGGAATCGAAGGAAGAATGGAATGGAATGGATGGCAATGTTGAATGCAATGGAATGTGAAAAACAATGGAATGTGGAATTGAATGTAATGGAATGGATTGAAGAATGGAATGCTTGGTATGGAATGTGGAATGGAATGTGCAATGCAATCGAATGTGGAATGGAGTGGAATGAAATGGAATGTGGAATAGAATGGAATGAAATGTGGAATGCAATGTGGAATGGAATGGAATGTCCAATTGAATGAAATGGAATGTGGAAATGGTAGGAAATACGGAATGGAATGGAATTCACTGTGGAATGGGATGGAATTCACTGATGAATGGAATGGAATGTGGAATGTAATGGAATGGAATGGAATGTGGAATGGAAGGGAATGGAATGTGTAATGGAATGGAATGGAATGTGGAATGGAAGGGAATGGAATGTGGAATGGAATGTGGAAGTGAATGGAATGGAATGGAATGGAATTTGTAATGGAAAGGAATGTAACGTGGAAGGGAATGGAATGGAATGTGGAATGGAAGGGAATGGAATGTGGAATGGAATATGGAATTGAATGGAATGTGGAATGGAATGTAAAGTGCAAAGAAATGGAATGGAATGTGGAATGGAGTCGAATGGAAGTAAATGTGGAAAGGAAAGGGGAATGAAATGGAATGGAAAGTGGAATGGAATGTGGAATGCAATGGAATGGAACATGAAATGGAATGTGAAATGGAATGGAATGGAAAGTGGAATGGAAGGTGGAGTGGAATGTGGAATGCAATGGAATGGAACATAGAATGGAATGTGAAAAGGAATGGAATGGAAAGTGGAATGGAATGTGGAATGGCATGGAAAGGAAAATGGAATGGAATGTGGAATGAAATGGAATGCAGTGGTGAATGGGATGTAATGTGGAATGGAACGCAATGTAATAGACTGTGGAATGGAACGTGGATTGGAACGTGGAATGGAGATGGAATGGAAAGTGGAATGGCACGTCGAATGGAACGGGGAATGAAATGTGGAATGGAATGTGAAATGGAATGTAATGGAATGGGTAATAAAAAAGATTGGAATGGTTAATGGAATGGAATGCAATGGAATGTAGAATGGAATGGAATGTAATTGGGAATTGAATGGAATGCAACGTGGAGTGCATCTTGGAATGGAATGGAATGGAACATTTAATGGAAGGTGGAATGGAACGTGGAATGGAATGTGGAATGTGGAATGGAATGAAATGCAATGTGGAATGGAGTGCAATAGTACTTGGAATGGAATTCAATGGAATGTGGAACGGAAAGTGTAATGGAATGAAATGAAATGTGGAATGGAATGTCAAATGGAATGTGGAAAGAAATGGAATGGAATGTCGAATGGAATGGGATGGAATGTGCAATTGAATGTGGAATGGAATGGAATGGAATGTGGAATGGAAGGTGGAAAGGAACGGAATGGAATAGAATGTTAAAAGGAATAGAATATGGAATGGAATGGAAAGAATTGTGGAATATAATGGTATGGAACGTGGAAAGAAATGGAATGGAAAATGGAATGCAATGGG
The DNA here is from genome assembly GCF_028885655.2 of Pongo abelii. Lineage (NCBI taxonomy): Eukaryota > Metazoa > Chordata > Mammalia > Primates > Hominidae > Pongo > Pongo abelii. The sequence goes on from NC_071999.2 coordinate 13,059,248, forward strand.
ATGGAATTTGGAATGGAATGTGGAATGGAAGGTGGAATGGAATGTGGAATGGAAAGGATTGGAATGTGTATTGGAATGGAATGGAATGGAATATGGAATGGAATTTGTAATGGAATGTGGAATGGAATGAAATGGAATGTGGAATGGAATGGAATGTGTAATGCAATGGAATTTGGAATGGAATGTGGAATGGATTGTGGAATGGAATGCGGAATTGGATATGGAATGAAATGTAGTATGGAACGTGGAATGCAATGGAATGGAATGTGGAATGGAACGGAATGCAATGTGGAATGAAATGTGGAATGGAATGTGTAATGTAACATGGAATGGAACGTGGAAATGAATGGAACGGAACATGGAATGAAATGTGGAATGAAATGTGCAATTTAATGTGGAATGGAATGGAAAGGAATGTGGAATGGAAGGTGGAGTTGAATGGAAAGGAATGTTGAATGGAATGCAATGCAATGTGCAATGGAATGTCGAATGTAATGGAATGGAATGTGGAATGCAATGTGAAATGGAATGGAATGAAATGTGGAATGGATTGCAAAATGGAAAGCACTGTAATGTGGAACGGTATATGGAATGGAATTTAGAATGGAATGGAATGTAACGTGGAATGGAATGGAATGGAATGTGCAATATAATGGATTGGAATTTAATGGAATGGGAATGGAATAGAATGGAATGCGGAATGCAATTGAATGGAATGAAATGACTAATGGAATGGAAAGGAATATGCAATGCAATGCAATGCAATGAAGTGAGGAATTGAAAGGAATGGAATGTGGAATGGAATGGAATGGAATGGGGATGGAATGGAATAGAACGTGGAATGGAATGTGGATTGGAATAGAACGGAATGTGGAATTAAATGGAATGGAACGTGGAAAAGAATGTGGAATTCAATGTGGAATGGCATGTGGAATGGAAAGTGGAATGTTGACTGTAATGTAATGGAATGTGGAATGGAATTGAATGGAATTGGTAGTGGAAATGAATGGAATGTGGAATGGAAAGGAATGGAACCTGAAATGGGTTGTGGAATGGAACATGGAATTCAACGTGGAATGGAACATGGAATGGAATGTGGAATGCAATGGAATGGAATGTGGAATGAAATGGAATGGAAGATGGAATGGAACTGAATAGATGGGAATGTGGAATGGAATTCAATAGAATGGAACGGAATTCGGAATGTGATGGAATGGAATGTGGAATGGAATGGAATGGAATGGAATGTGGAATGGAATTGAATGTGCAATTGAATGGAATGGAATGAGGAATGCAATGGATTGAATGTGGAATGCAATGGAATGGAACTTGGAATGGAATGTGGAATGGAATGCGGAATGGAACGGAATGGAATACGGAATGGAATTTGGAACGGAATGTGGAATGAAACGTGGAATGGAACATGGAATTCAATGGAATGGCAATTGGAATGGAATGTGAAATGGAATGAAAGGGAATGTGGAATGAAATGTGGAGTGTAATGGAAAGGAATGTGGAACGGAATGGAATGGAATGTGGAACGGAATGGGCAATGGAACGGAATGGAATGTGTAATGGAATGTGGAATGGAAAGTTTAATGGAATGGAATGGAATGTGGAATCGAACATGGAATGAAATCGAATGGAATGTGGAATGGAAAGTGGAATGGAATGTGGAATGGTATGTGGACTAGAATGGAATGGTTTGTGGATTGGAATGTGGAATGGTGTGTGGAATGGAATGGAATGGAATTTGGAATGGAATGTGGCAGGGAATTTAATGGAATATGGAACTGAAAGTGTATTGGAATTTAGAATGGATTGTGGAAAGGAATGTGGAATAGAACGGAATAGAATTTGGAATGGAATGTGGAATGGAGTGTGGAATAGAACTTGGAATGGAATGCAATGAAATATGGAATGGAACATGGAATGGAATGGAATGGAACGTGGAATGGAACGTGGAATGGAATTGAATGGAAAGTGGAATGGTATGTGGAACGGAACTTGGAATGGAATGGAATGTGGAATGGAAAGTGAAATGCAATGGAATTGAAAGTGGATTATAACATCTAATAGAACGTGGAATGGAATGTGTAACATAGGAAAGAATGTGAAATCAAAAGTGGAATGGAACGGAATGGAATATGGAATGCAATCTGGAATTGAATGTGGAATGGAACGTGGAATGGAATGGAATGGAATGTGGAGTGGAACATGGAATTGAATGGAATGGAATTCAATGGAATATGGAATAGAATGGATTGGAATGTGGAATGGAATGAGGAATGGAATGTGCAATGTAATGGAATGAAATGTGGAATGATATATGGATTGAAATGGAATGGAATGTGGAATGGAATGGAATGGAATGTGGAATGGAGTATAATGGGCATTGGAATGGAACGTGGAATGGAATGGAATGGTATGGAATGGAATGGAATGTGGAATTTAACAGAATGGAAAGTAGAATGGAACGTTGAATGGAATGTGGAATGCAATGGAATGAAATTTGGAATGCAATGTGCATTGGAATGGAATGGAATGTGGAATGGAATGGATTGGATTGCGGAATGGAATGCGGAATAGAATGTGGAATTGAATGTTGAATGGAATGGAATGGAATGGAAAGGAATGTGGAATGGCAGGTGAATTGCAATGCAATGGATTGTGGAATAGAATGTGGAACGAAATGCAATGGAAGGAAAATGGAACGTGGAATGGAATGTGGAATGGACTGCGGAATGGAATGTGGAATGGAATCTGGAATGGAATGTAATGGAATGTGGAATGGAATGTGGAAAGGAAAGCGGAATACAATGGAATCGAACGTGGACTGAAATGAGGAATGTAATAAAATGGAAGGTGGTATGCAACGTGTAATGGAATGTGGAAAGGAACTTGTAAGGGAATGTGGAATGGAATGGAATGGAATCTGGAATGGAATGTGGAATGGAATGTGGAATGGAACGTGGAATGGAATGTCAAGGGGAGTGTGGAATGGAATGTGGAATGGAACAAAATGGAAAGCCGAATGGAAAGTGGAATGGAATGTGGAAAGGAAAGGAATGTGGAATGGAATGGAGTGGAACATGGAATGGAACACTGAATGGAATGTGGCATGGAATGTGGTAGGGAACTTGAAATGGAATGGAATGTAATGTGGAATGGAACGTGGAATGGAATGGAGTGGAACATGGAATGGTACGAGGAATGGAATGTGGAATGGAATGCAATGGAATGGTGAATGTAATGTGGAATGGAATGTGGAAATGAATGGAATGTGGAAATGAATGCAATGGAATGTATAATGGAATGCAATGGAATGTGGAATGGAATGGAATGGAAAGTGGAATGGAATGGAATGGAACGTAGATTGGAATGTGGAATGTAATGGAATGGGATGTGAAATGGAATTGAATGGAAAGTGGAATGAAATGGATAAGAATGTGGAATGAAATTCAATGGAATGGAATTGAAAGTGGAGAGGAATGTGGTATCTAATGGAATGGAAAGTGGAATGGATTGTGGAATGGAATGGAATGGAATGTTTCATGGAATGTGGAATGGAAAGGAATGGAATGTGGAATGGAATGTGGAATGAAACGGAATGTAATGTGGAATGGACGGAAGAATGGAATGCGGAAATGTAAGTGGCATGGAATGGAATGGAACGTAGAATGGAACGTGGAATGAAATTGAATGGAACATTGAATGGGATGTGTAATTCAATGGAATGGAATGTGGAAAGGAACCTGAAATGGCATGGAATGGAAGGTGGAATGGAATGTGGAATATAATGTGGAATATAATGTGGAATGGAATGGAATCAAATGTGGAATGGAATGGAGTAGAATGTGGAAAGGAAAGGAGAATGGAATGCAATGGAATGAGGAATGGAATGGAATGGAATGTGGAATGGAAAGTGGAATGGAACGGAATGGAATGTGGAATAAAGTGTGAAAAGGAATGAAATGGAATGTGGAATGGAATGGAATGGAATGTGGAATGGAATTTGGAATGGAATGTGGAATGGAAAGGAATATAATGTGGAATGGAATGTTTAAATGAAAGTGGAAAGGAATGGAATGTGGTATGCAACGTGGAATAGAATGGAATGCAATGTGGAATGGAATGTGGAATGGAATGTGGAAAGGAATGTGGAATCTAATGGAATGGCATATGGAATGCAATGGAAGGGAATGTGGAATAGAATGTGGAGTGAAATGTGGAATGGAATTTGCAGTGGAATGTGGAATGGAATGGAATGGAATGGAATGGATTGGAACTGGAATGGAAAGAAATAAGGAATTGAAACGAATGGAATGTGAAATAAAATAGAATGGAATGTGGAATGGAATGGAATAGAACGTGGAATGGAATGTGGAGTGGAATGGAATGGAGTGTGTAACGGAGAAGAATGGAATGTGGAATGGAATGTGGAATGGAATGGAACGGAATGTGGAATGGAATGTGGAATGGAATGTGGAACGGAACGGAATGGAAAGCGGAAGGAAATCTGGAAATGTATGTGGAATGGAAAGTGGAATGTAATGGAATGGAATGTGGACTGGAATGGAATGCAATCTGGAAAGGAATGTGGAATATAATGGAATGGAATGTGGAATCGATTCTGGAATGGAATGTGTAATGGAACATCGAATGGAATGTGGAATTGAATGTGCACTGGAATGGAATGGAATATGGAAAGGAAAGGAATATTATGACGTTTAGAATGCGGACTGAAATGGAATGCAATGTGGAATGTAATGTGGAATGGAATCGAATTGAATGTGGAATGGAATGTGGAAAGGAATGTGGAATGAAATGGAATGGAATGTGGAATGGAATGTGGAATGGAACGTGGAATAGGATGTGTAATGGAACGTAAGGGAATGTGGAAAGGAATGTGGAATGGAACGTGGAATGGAACTTGGAATGGAATCTGGAATGGAACGTGGAATGGAATGCGGAATGGAGCGTGGAATGGAATGTGGAATGGAAAGTGGAATGGAACGTGGAAAAGAACGTGGAATGGAATGAGGAATGGAGTGTGGAGAACAATGTGGAATGGAAATTGGAAGAGAACCTGGAATGGAATGTAAAGGTATGTGGAATTGAACGTTGAATGGAATGAAAGGGAACGTGGAATAGAAAGTGGAATGGAACGTGGAATGTAATGTAATGCAAGGTGGCGTGGATTGTGGAATGAAATGTGGACTGGAAAATTATGGAATATGGAATGGAAAGGAATGGAATTTGGAATGGAATGTGGAATGGAAAGTGGAATGGAATGGAAGGCAATGTGGAATAGAATGTGAAATAGAATGGAAAGGAATCAGGAATGGAATGGAATGGAATGTCATGGATTGCGGAATAGAATGGAATGGAATAGAACGTGGAATGGGAAGTGGAATTGAATGTGGAATGGATTGTGCAATGGAATGTAATGGAATGTGGGATGGAAGGGAATAGAATGTGGTATGTAATGTGGAATGGAAAGTGGAATGGAATGGAAAGGTATGGAATGTGCAATGGAATGGAATGGAGTAGACTGGAATGTGGAATGGAATCGAATGGAATGGAATGTGGAATGGAATGGAATGGAATATGGAATGGAATGCAATGGAATGGAATATGGAAAGGAATGGAATGGAATGGAATGCGGAATCATTTGGAATGGAATGTGGAATGGAAAGTAGAGGAATGGAAAGTAGAGGAATGGAAAGTAAAGGAATAGAATGGAATATGGAATTGAATGGAATGGGAAGTGGAATGGAATGGAATGGAATGTGGAATGGAAAGGAAAGGAATGCAATGGAAGGTGGAATGGAATGTAAAATGGAATGTGGAATGTAACGTGTAATGGAATGAAATGGAAAGTGGAATGGAATGGAATGGAACATGGAATGGAAAGGAATGGAACAGGGAAAGGAACGTGGAATGGACCATGGAATGGAAGGTGGAATGAAAAGTGGAATGCAACGTCCAATGGAAAGTGGATTGGAAAGTGGAACGGAATCAAATGGAACGTGGAATGGAATGTGGTATGGGATGTGGAATGGAGTTTAATGGAATGTGGAATGGAATAAGGAATGGAATGGAATGGAAGGTGGAATCGATTGGAATGGAATCTGGTATGGAATGTGGAATGGAAGGTGGAATGGAATGGAATGAAATGTGGAAGGGAATGTGGAATGGAACGTGGAATGGAATGGAATGTAGAATGGAATGGGATGGAATGTGGAATGGAATGGAATGGATTGTGGAATGTAACGTGGAATGGAAAGAAAAGGAACGTGGAGTGGAACGTGGAATGGAACCACTAATGGAAAGTAGAATGGAACGTGGAATGGAATGGAATGGAACTTCTAATGAAAAGTGGAATGGAACGTGGAATTGAATGGAATGGATCGTGGAATGGAATGTGGAATGGAACGTGTTATGGAATGTGGAATGTAATGGAATGTAATGTGGAATGGAATGGAATGGAATGTGATAAGTCATGTGGAAAGGAATGGAATGCAATGCGGAATGGAATGTGGAATTGAATGGAATGGAATGTGGACTGGATTAGAATGGAATGTGGAATGAAATGGAATGGAATGTGGAATGGAATGGAACGTAGAATGGAATGGAACGGAATGTGGAATGGAATGGAATGGAATGTGGAATGGAATGGTATGGAATGGAAATGGAAAGAGAAATAGATTATGAAAAAGAATGTGAAATTGAAGGAGGAATGGAATATGGAATTCAAAGAAATGGAACGTGGAATGGAAAGGAATGGAAGGTAAAATGGAATGGAATTTAACATGGAATGGAACGTGGAATTGAACATGGAATGGAACGTTGAATGGAATGTGGAATGGAATGTGGAATGGAATGGAATGGAATGTGGCATGAAATGTGGAATGGAATGCAATGGAATGAGAATGGAATGTGGAATCGACCATGGAAAGAAATGGAATGGAACATGGAATGGAAAGTGGAATGGAATGTTGAATGGAATGTGGAATGGAATGTGGAAAGTAATGGGATGAGGAAAAAATGGAATGGAAAGTGGAATGGGATGTGGAATGGAGTGTGGAATTGAATGGAATCTGGAATGGAATTTAATGGAATGTGGAATGGATAGTGGAATGGAATGTGGAATTGATTGTGGAATGAAATGTGGAATAGGAAGGAATGGAATGTGTAATGGAATGCGGAATGGAGTGTGGAAATCAACTTGGAATGCAATGAAATGGAATGTGGAATGGAACTTGGAATGGAATGGAATGGAATGTGCAATGGAAAGTGAAATGGAATGGAATGAAATTTCGAATGTAACGTGGAATGGAATGTGGAATAGAACGTGGGATGCAATGTGGAATGGAATGAGGAATGGAACAGAATGGATGTTGAATGGAAAGTGGATTTCAGTGTGGAATGGAACGTGGAATGTAAAGGAATGGAATGTGGAATGGAACGGGGAAAGGAAAGGAATGGAATGGAATGGAATGTGTAATGGAATGGAATGGAATGTGTAATGGAATGAAATGGACTGTGGAATTGATTGTGGAATGGAATGGAATGAAATGTGGAATGACACGTGGATTGGAATGGAATAGAATGTGGAATGGAAACGAATGGAAAGTGGAATAGGATTTAATGGAAAGTGGAATGGAATGCGGAATAGAATTAAATGGAAAGGAATGGTATGTGGAATGGAATGGAATGGAATGAAGAATGGAATTTTTAATGGAACATGGAATGGAATAGAATGAAATGTTGAAAGGAATGTGGATTGGAATGCAATGAAATGTGTAATAGAATGTTATGGACTGTGGAATGGAATGTGGAATGGAATATGGAATGGAACGTGGAATGGAATGGAATGCAATGTGGAATGGCATGTGAACTGGAATGCAATGAATGTGGAATGGAATGAGGAATGAAATGCAATGAAATGAGAATCGAATTCGGAATGGAATGTGGAATGGAATGTGGAATGTACTGCGGAATGGAATGTGGAATGGAATGTGGAACTGAAGGTGGAATGGAATGGAATGGAATGGAATGGAATGTGGAATGGAAAGTGAATTGGAATGCAGTGGAAAGTGTAATGAAATGTGGAATGAAATGCAAGGGAAAGAGAATGGAATGTGGAATGGAAACTACAATGGAATGTGGAAAGCAATGGAATGGAATGTGGAATGGAAAGTGGAATGGAATGTGAATGGAATGTGGAATGGAATGTGAATGGAATGTGGAATGGAATGTGGAATGGAATGCAATGGAATGTGGAATGGAAAGTGAAATGGAAAGTGGAATAGAACGCAACGTAATTTGGAATGGAATGTGGAATGGAATGTGGAATAGAAACTGGAATGTAATGAAATGGAAGGTGGAATCGAACGTGGAATGGAACCTGTATTGGAAGGTGGAATGGAACATGGAATGGAACGTGGATGGGGATGTGCAATGGAAAGTGGAATGGAATGGAATGGAAGGGAATGTGGAAAGGAATGAGAATGCAATGTTGAATGCAGTGGAATGGAATGTGAAATGGAATGTGGAATTGAATGTGGCATGCAATGTAGAATGTAATGGAAAGGAATGCGGAATGGAACGTGTAATGGAATGGAATAGACCGTTGAATTGAAAGTGGAATGGAATGGAATGGAATGTGCAATGCAATGTGGAATGGAACAAGGAATGTATTGTAATGCAGCGTGGAATGGAATGTGGAATGGAACGAGGGATAGAACTTGGAATGGAATGTGGAATAGAATTGAATGGAATGTGGAATGGAATGGAATGGAGTGTGGAATGGAATGTGGAATGGAATGGAATGGAATGTGGAATGGAATGGAATGGAACGTGGAATGGAACGTGGAAAAGAATGGAATGGAACGTGGAATGGAATGTGGAATGGAATGGAATGGAACGTGGAATGGAATGTGGAATGGAAAGTGGAATGAAACGGAATGGAAGGTGGTATGCAATGTGGAAATGAACGTGGAATGGAATGGAAAGGAATGCGGAATGCAACATGGAATGTACGTGGAATGGAAAGTTGAATGTAATCTAATGGAATGTGGAATGGAATGGAAAAGAATGTGGAATGGAATGGAAGGGTATGTGGAATGGTGTGTGGAATGGAATGGAGTGGAATGTGGAATGGAACGAAATTTGGAATAGAATGGAATGGAATGGAATGTGGAATGGAATGTGGAAGGTCATGGAATGGAATGTGGAATGGAACTTGGAATGGAATGGAATGGAACAAGGAATGAAGCATGGAATGGAATGTGGAATGGAACTTAGAATGGAATGGAATGGAACAAGGAATGAAGCATGGAATGGAATGTGGAACGGATTGTGGAATGGAAAGTGAAATGGAATGGAGTGGAACGTAGACTGGAATGTGGAATTGAATGTGCAAACGAAAGTGGAATGTAACGTTGAATGGAAAGGAAAGGAATGTGGAAAGGAATTGAATGCAATGTGCAATGGGATGGAATGTGGAAAGGAATCGAATGGAAAGGAATCCAGATTGGAATGTAACGGAATGTAATGGAATGGAACTTAGAATGGAATATAGAATGGAACGTGGATTGGAATGCGGAATTGAATGGAATGGAATGTGGAATGAAATGTAAGGGAATGTGGAATGGAATGTGTAATGGAATGGAACGCAGTGGAATGGAATTAGGAATGGAATGGAAAGGAATGTGGAATGGAATGTGGAATGGAATGTGGAATGCAATGGAATGGTATGGAATTTGGAATGGAATGGAATGAAATGAAATGTGGAATGTAATGGAATGGAATCTGGAATGGAATGGAATCGAATGTGGAGTGTAATGGAATGGAATTGAATCCAGAATTGTATGGAATGGAAAGTGGAATGGAAAGAAATAGAATGGAAGGGAATGTGGAATTGAATGAAATGTAATGTGGAATGGAGTGGATTGGAAACTGGAATGGAATGGAGTGGAATGGAAGGTGGAATAGAATGTGAAACAGAAAGGAATGTTGAATGGAATGGAATGGATTGTGGAATGGAAAGGAATGGAATATGCAATATAACGTGGAATAGACTGGAATAGAACGTGGAATGGAACTTCTAATGGAAAATGGAATGGAACGTGGAATGTAATGTGCAATAGAATGCGGAATGATACTTCTAATGGAACGTAGAATGGAAGGTGGAATGGAATGGAAAGCAAAATCTAATGGAAAGTAGAATGAAACGTGGAATGGAATGGAATGGAAGGTGGAATAGAATGGAATGTAACGTAGAATGGAATGGAATGGAATGTGGTATGGATTGTGGAATGGAATGGTATGGAATGTTGAATGGAATGTGGTATGGAATGTGGAATAGAACGTGAAAGGGAATGTGGAATGGAAAGTGGAATGGAATGTGGAATGGAAAGTGGAATGGAATGTGGAATGGAATGGAATGGAATGTGGAATGGAATGGAATGGAAAGTGGAATGAAATGTGGAATGGAATGGAATTGAATTTGGAATGGAATGTGCAATGGAATGGAATGAAATGTGGAATGGAAAGTGGAATGGAATGTGGAATGGAAAGTGGAATGGAATGGAATGGAATGTGGAATGGAACGTGGAATGGAATGGAATGGAACATGTAATGGAACGTGGAATGGAAACTGAAATGGAATGTGCAATGGCACGTGGAATGGAAAGTGGAATGGAATGTGGAATGGAAAGTGGAATGGAATGGAATGGAACGTGGAATGGAATGGAATGGAACATGTAATGGAACGTGGAATGGAAACTGAAATGGAATGTGCAATGGCACGTGGAATGGAATGTGGAATGCAATGTGGAATGGAACGTGGAATGGAATTGAATGGAATGTGGAATGCAACATGGAATAGAACGTGGAATGCAACGTGGAATGGCATGTGGAATGGTACTTGGAATGGAATGTACAACAGAATATCTAATAGAACGTGGAATGGGATGGAATGGAAAGTGAAATGGAATGTGGAATGGAATGGAATGGAACGTGGAATATAACGTGGAATGCAATGTGGAATCGAACGTGGAATGGAATGTGGAATGGAACGTGGAATGGAATGTGGAATGGAAAGTGGAATGCAATGGAAAAAAATGTGGAATAGAATGTGTAATGGAATGGAATGGAATGAAATGGAATGTGGAATGGAATGTGGAATTGAATGTGGAATGGAAAGTGGAATGGAAAGTGTAATGGTATGTAATGGTGTATGGAAGGGAATGTGCATTGGAATGCTGAATGCAATGTGGAATGGAATGGAATGGAACGTGGAAAGAAATGTGGAATGAACTGTGGGATGGAACGTGAAAAGGAGAGTGCAATGGATTGGAATGTAATGAGCAACAGTATGTGCAATGGAATGTGGAATGGAATGCAAGCCATGTGCAATGGAATATGGAAAGGAATGGAATGGAATGTGTAATGGAATGTAGAATGGAATGGAATGTGGAATAGAAAGGAATGGAATGTGGAATAGAAAGTGAAATGAAATGGAATAGCATGTGCAATGGAACATGGAATGGAATTAAATGGAACGTGAAATGGAATGTGGAATGCAACGTGGAATGGAACGGAGAATGGAACTTGGAATGGAACGTGGAATGGAACATGGAATGGAATGTGGAATGCAGCTTGGAATGGAATGTAGAATGGAAAGTGGAATGGAATGGAATGGAATGTGGAATGGAATGTGTAAAGGAATGGAATGGAATGTGGAATAGAATGTGGAATGGAATAGAATGGAATGTGGAATAGAATGTGGAATGGAATGGAGTGTAACGTGGAATAGAATGTGGAATGTAATGGAATGGAATGTGGAAAGCAATGTGGAATGGAACGTGGAAAGGAATGGAATGCAGCGTGAAACGGAATGCAGTGTGGAATGGAACGTGGAATGGAATGGATTGGAATTTGGAATGGAACATGGAATGGAACGTGAAATGGAATGTGACATGGAACGTTGAATGGCATGGGCAATGGAATGTGGGACTGAAAGGAATGCAATGTGGAATGGAATGGAATGGAATGGAATGTCGATTGGAATGGAATGGAATGTTGAATGCAATGGAATGGAATATCGAATAAAATTTGGTATGGATTGGAGAGGAATTCAGAATGGAATGGAATGGAGTGGAACATGGAACGGAACGTGGAATGGAAAGTGGAATGGAATGTGGAATGGAATGGAATGGAATATGAAATGGAATGGAATGGAATGTGGAATTGAATGTGGAATGGAATGTGGAGAAGCACGTTGAATGGAATGGAGTGCAATGTGAAATGGAATGTGGAATGGAATATGAAATGGAAAGTGGAATGGAATGCAATGTGGAATGGAACATGCATTGGAATGGAATGGAACGTGGAATGGAACGTGGAATGGTAAGTGGAATGGAATGGAATGGAATGTGGAAAGGATCGTGGAATGGAATGGAATGGAACTTGGAATGGAATGTGCAATGGAATGTGTAATGGAACGTGGAATGGAATGGAATGGAATGTGGAATGGATCGTGGAATGGAAAGTGGAATGGAACGTGGAATGGAATGTGGAACGAAACGTGTAATAGAATGGAATGGAAAGTGGAATGGAACGTGGAATGGAATTTAAAGGAACATGGAATGGAATGTGTAATGCAATGTTGAATAGAACATGGAATGGAATGCAATGGAAGGTGGAATGCAATGTGAAATGGAAGGCAGAATGGAAAGTGGAATTGAACGGAATGGAATGGAATGGAATGTGGAAAGAAATGTGGAAAGGAAAGTGGAATGGAACCTGGAACGGAATGGAATGCAATGGAATGTATTGTGGAAAGCATTGTCGAATAGAAAGTGGAATGGAACGTGGAATGCAACGGAACGGAACCTGGAATGCGATAGAATGGAATGTGGAGTGCAACGTGGAATGGAATGGAATGGAATGTGGAATGGAACACGAAATGTAAGGTGGAAAGGAATGTGGAACGGAACGTGGTAAGGAAAGGAAAGAAAAGTGGAGTGGAACGTGGAATGGAATGGAATGGAACGTGGAATGGAAAGTGCAAAGGACAGTGGAATGGAAAGTGAAAAGGAACCTGGAATGGCTGAAAATGGAATATGGAATGGAATGTGGAATGGAATGTGGAATGGAATGCAAGGCCATGTGGAAAGGAAAGTGGAATGGAATGGAATGAAATCTGGAATGAACTGTGGAATGGAATGTAATGGAATGTGTAATGGGATGTGGAAGATAAAGAAACGGAATGTGCAATGGAAGGGAATGGAATGTGGAATGTATTGTGGAATAGAAAGTAGAATGGAAGGGAATGCAATGTGCCATGGAATGCGGAATGGAACTTGGAATGGAAGGTGGAATGGAACGTGGAATGGAATGGGGAGATGCAGCGTGGAAAGGAAAGTGGAATGGAATGTGCAATGGAATGGATTGGAATGTGGAATGCAATGAATTGGAATGTGGAATGGAATGTGGAATTGAATGTGGAATTGAATTGAATGGAATGTGGAATGGAATGTGGAATTGAATGTGGAATGGAATGGAATGGAATGTGGAATGGAATTGGGAATGGAATGCATTGGAATGTGGAATGGAACTGAAAGGAATGTGGAATAGAAAGTGGAATGGAGTGGAATGGAATGAACTATGGAAAGTGGAATGTAATGGAATGGAACGGGGTATAGAACTTGGAATGGAAAGTGGAATGGAATGTAGAATGGAATGGGGAATGCAGCCTGGAATGGAATGTGGAATGGAATGTGAAATGGAATTGAATGGAATGTGGTTGGAATGGAATCGATTGTGGAATGGAATGTGGAAAGGAATGGAGTAGAATGAGGAATAGTAAGAGGAATGGAAAGGAATGGAATGTGGAATGGAATGTGGAATGGAAAGCAGAATGGAATGGAAAGGAATGTGGAATGGACCTTGAAATGTATTGGAAAGGAACGTGCAACGGAACATGGAATGCAAAGTGAGATGGAATGTAGAATGCAACGTGGAATGGAATGTGTAATGGAAAGTAGAACAGAACGTGGAATGGAAAGGAATGGAAATTGGAGTCAAATACGGAATGGAATGGAATGGAACGTGGAATGGAATGTGGAATGGACTGTGGAATGGAACATGAAATGGAACGTGGAATGTATTCAAATGGAATTTGAATGGAATGTTGAATGCAATGTGAAATGGAATGCAAGGCAATGTAGAATGGAATGTGGAATGCTATGGACTGGAATGTCAAATGGAATGTGGAATGCAAACTAGTGGAATGTGGAATGGAATGTGGAATGGAATGCAAAGGAATGTGTAATGGAACGGAATGGAATAAGGAATGGAATGAGGAAAGGAAAGTGGAACAGAAAGTGGAATGGAATGGAATGGAATGTGTAAAGGAAAGTGAAATGGATTGGAATGGAATGTGGAAGGGAACTTGGAATGTAAAGTGGAATGGAACGTGGAATGGAATGTGGAAAGCAGCCTGGAATGCGACGTGGAATGGAAAGTGGAATGTAATGGAATGGAATGTGGAAGGGAATGGAATGGAAAGTGGAATGGAATGTTTAATGGAGTGAAATAGAATGTAGAATAGAATGTGGAATGGAACGAAATGGAATGTGCAATAGATTGTGGAATGGAACATGGAAAGGAATGGAATGGAATGTGGAATGGAAGCTGGAATGGAATGGAATGCAACTTGAAATGGACCGTGGAATGGAACGTGAAAAGGAATCTGGCATGGAAGTTGGTATGGCATGGACAATAGAATGTGGAAAGGAACGTGGAATGTAATGTAATGGAAAGTGTAATGGAAGGTGTAATGGAATGGAATGGAACCTCTAATGGAATGAGTAATGGAATGGAATGGAATGTGAAATGGAACGCGGAATGTAATGTGAAATGGAACGCGGAATGTAATGGATTGGAACGTGGAATGGAACGTGGAATAGAAAGTGGAATGTAACGTGAAGTGTAATGGAGTGTGGAAAGGAAGCTGGAATGGAATGGAATGGAATGTGGAATTCAACGTGTAATGGAATTGAATGGAACGTTTAATGGAATGTGGAATGGAACGTGGAGTGGAACGTGGAATGCAATGTGTAATAGAACGTGGAATGGAATGTGGAATGGAATGGAATGGAATGAGGAATGGAACGTGGAATGCAAGGGAATGGAATGGAATATGGAATGGATTGGAATGGAACGGAAAGTTGAATGGAATGTGGAATGGAAGGTAATGGAATGGAATGGAATGTGGAATGGAATGGAATGGAATGGAAAGTGGAATGGAATGGAATGGAATGGAATGGAATGGAAAGTGGAATGGAATGGAATAGAATGGAAAGTGGAATGGAATGGAATGGAATGGAATGTGGAATGGAATGTGCAATGGAACTGAATGGAATGTGGAATGAAATGGAAAGGAATGTGGAACAGAACGTGTAATGGAATGGAATGGAATGTGGAATGGAAAGTGGAATGGAATGGAAAGGAACGTGGAATGGAAAGTGAAATGGAACGTGGAATGGAAAGTGGAATGGAACGTGCAATGGAATGTGAAGTGGAACGTGGAATGGAACGCGGAAAGGAATGTGGAATAGAATGTGGAACGGAATGTGGAATGGAAGGGAATTGAACATGGAATGGAAAGGAATGGAACCTGTAATGGAATGAGCAATGGAATGGAATGGAATGTGAAATGGAATGCGGAATGTAATGGATTGGAACGTGGAATGGAACATGGAATAGAAAGTGGAATGTAACGTGATGTGGAATGGAGTGCAGAAAGGAAGGTGGAATGGAATGGAATGGAATGTGGAATTCAACGTGTAATGGAATTGAATGGAACGTTTAATGGAATGTGGAATGGAACGTGGAGTGGAACGTGGAATGCAATGTGTAATGGAACGTGGAATGGAATGTGGAATGTAATGGAATGGAATGAGGAATGGAACGTGGAATGGAATGGAAAGGAAGGTGGAAGGGAATGCGGAATGGAATATGGAATTGAAAGGAATGGAATGGAATGTGGAATTCAATGCAATGGAATGGACTTTGGAATAGAATGGAATGTAATGGAATATGAAATGGAATGGAATGGATTGGAATGTGGACTTGAATGCAATGGCATGGACTGTGGAACAGAATGGAGTGTAATGGAATATGGAATGGAATGGAACGTGGAATGGAATGGAGTGGAACTTAGAAAGGAATGGAACACAAAGTGTAAAATGCAATGTAATTGAATGTGTAATGGGATGTGGAAGAGAAAGAAACGGAATGTGCAATGGAAGGGAATGAAATGTGGAAGGTACTGTGGAATAGAAAGTAGAATGGAAGGGAATGCAATGTGCAATGGAATGCAGAATGGAACTTGGAATGGAAGGTGGAATGGAATGTGGAATGGAATGGGGAGATGCAACGTGGAAAGGAAAGTGGAATGGAATGTGCAATGGAATGGATTGGAATGTGGAATGCAATGAATTGGAATGTGGAATGGAATGTGGAATTGAATGTGGAATTGAATGGAATGGAAAGTGGAATGGAATGTGGAATTGAATGTGGAATGGAATGGAATGGAATGTGGAATGGAATTTGGAATGGAATGCATTGGAATGTGGAATGGAACTGAATGGAATGTGGAATGGAATGTGGAATAGAAAGTGGAATGGAGTGGAATGGAATGAACTATGGAAAGTGGAATGTAATGGAATGGAACGGGGAATAGAACTTGGAATGGAACGTGGAATGGAAAGTGGAATGGAATGGGGAATGCAGCCTGGAATGGAATGTGGAATGGAATGTGAAATGGAATGGAATGGAATGTGGTTCGAATGGAATCGATTGTGGAATGGAATGTGGAAAGGAATGGAGTAGAATGAGGAATAGTAAGAGGAATGGAAAGGAATGGAATGTGGAATGGAATGTGGAATGGAAAGCAGAATGGAATGGAATGGAATGTGGAATGGAACTTGAAATGGATTGGAAAGGAACGTGAAACGGAACATGGAATGCAAAGTGAGATGGAATGTGGAATGCAACGTGGAATGGAATGTGTAATGGAAAGTGGAACAGAACATGGAATGGAAAGGAATGGAAATTGGAGTGGAACACGGAATGGAATGGAATGGAACGTGGAATGGAATGTGGAATGGAATGTGGAATGCAACATGAAATGGAACGTGGAATGTATTAAAATGGAATTTGGAATGGAATGTTGAATGCAATGTGAAATGGAATGCAAGGCAATGTAGAATGGAATGTGGAATACTATGGAATGGAATGTAGAATGGAATGTGGAATGCTATGGAATGGAATGTCAAATGGAATGTGGAATGCAAACTAGTGGAATGTGGAATGGAATGTGGAATGGAATGCAAAGGAATGTGTAATGGAACGGAATGGAATGAGGAATGGAATGAGGAAAGGAAAGTGGAACAGAAAGTGGAATGGAATGGAAAGGAATGTGTAAAGGAACGTGAAATGGATTGGAATGGAATGTGGAAGGGAACTTGGAATGTAAAGTGGAACGGAACGTGGAATGGAATGTGTAAAGCAGCATGGAATGTGACGTGGAATGGAAAGTGGAATGTAATGTAATGGAATGGAATGGAAAGTGGAATGGAATGTTTAATGGAGTGAAATAGAATGTGGAATGAAATATGGAATGGAACGAAATGGAATGTGCAATGGTTTGTGGAATGGAATGTGGAATGGAATGGAATGGAAGGTGGAATGGAATGGAATGCAACTTGGAATGGACCGTGGAATGGAACGTGAAAAGGAATCTGGCATGGAAGTTGGTAGGGCATGGACAATAGAATGTGGAAAGGAACGTGGAATGTAATGTAATGGAAAGTGTAATGGAAGGTGTAATGGAATGGAATGGAACCTGTAATGGAATGAGTAATGGAATGCAATGGAAAATGAAATGGAACGCGGAATGTAATGTGAAATGGAACGCGGAATGTAATGGATTGGAACGTGGAATGGAACGTGGAATAGAAAGTGGAATGTAACGTGAAGTGGAATGGAGTGCGGAAAGGAAGCTGGAATGGAATGGAATGGAACATGGAATTCAACGTGTAATGGAATTGAATGGAACGTTTAATGGAATGTGGAATGGAACGTGGAGAGGAACGTGGAAAGCAATGTGTAATAGAACGTGGAATGGAAAGTGGAATGTAATGGAATGAAATGAGGAATGGAACGTGGAATGCAAGGGAATGGAATGGAATATGGAATGGATTGGAATGGAACGGAAAGTTGAATGGAATGTGGAATGGAAGGTAACGGAATGGAATGGAATGTGGAATGGAATGGAAAGTGGAATGGAATGGAATGGAATGGAATGTGGAATGGAATGTGGAATGGAATGTGGAATGGAACTGAATGGATGTGGAATGAAATGGAAAGGAATGTGGAACGGAACGTGTAATGGAATGGAAAGGAATGTGGAATGGAAAGTGGAATGGAATGGAAAGGAACGTGGAAAGGAAAGTGGAATGGAACGTGCAATGGAATGTGAAGTGGAACGTGGAATGGAACGCGGAAAGGAATGTGGAATAGAATGTGGAACGGAATGTGGAATGGAAGGGAATGGAACATGGAATGGAATGGAATGGAACCTGTAATGGAATGAGCAATGGAATGTAATGTAATGTGAAATGCAACGTGGAATGTAATGGATTGGAACGTGGAATGGAACATGGAATAGAAAGTGGAATGTAACGTGATGCGGAATGGATTGCGGAAAGGAAGGTGGAATGGAATGGAATGGAATGTGGAATTCAACATGTAATGGAATTGAATGGAACGTTTAATGGAATGTGGAATGGAACGTGGAGTGGAACGTGGAATGCAATGTGTAATGGAACGTGGAATGGAATGCGGAATGTAATGGAATGGAATGAGGAATGTAACGTGGAATGGAATGGAAAGGAAGGTGGAATGGAATGCGGAATGGAACATGGAATTGAAAGGAATGGAATGGAATGTGGAATTGAATGCAATGGAATGGACTGTAGAATAGAATGCAAAGTAATGGAATATGAAATGGAATGGAATGGATTGGAATGTGGACTTGAATGCAATGGAATGGACTGTGGAACAGAATGGGGTGTAATGGAATATGGAATGGAATGGAACGTGGAATGGAATGGAATGGAACTTGGAAAGGAATGGAACGCAAAGTGTAAAGGAATGGAATGGAATGTGGAATGCGATGGAATTGAAAGTTAAATGCAGAGGAATGGAATGTGGAATGGAATGGAATGGCAAGGAATGTGGAATGGAAAGTGGAATGGAATGGCATGGAATGTGGAATGGAATGGAATGTGGAATCTAGTGTGGAATGCAATTGAATGGAATGTAAAATAGAATGTGGAATGGAACAGAAAAGAATTTGGAATGGAATGGAATGGAATGGAGTGTGGAATTGAATGGGGAATGGAATGGAACGGAACGGAACGTGAAATTGAATGGAATGGAATTTGGAATGGAATGGAATGTGGAACGGAATAGAATGGAACGTGGAATGGAAATGAATTGAATTTCGCATAGAATGGAATGGAATGGAATGGAATGTGGAATGGAATGGAATGTTGAATGGAATGTGGAATGGTATGTGGAATTCAAAGTAATGAAATGTGGAATGGAATAAGACGTGGAATGTGGAATGGAATGTGGAATTTAATGGATTGGAATGGGGAATGGAATGCGGAATGGAATGGAGAATGTAATGTGGAATGGAATGGAATGGAATGCGGAAGCGTGCGGAATGAAATGTTGAATGGAATGTGGAATGGAATGGAATGGAATGTGGAATGGACTGTGGAATGGAATGGAATAGAATGCGGAATGAAATGTGCAATGAAATGGAAAGGAATGTGGAATGAAATGTGGAATGTAACGTGGAATACAATTGAATGAAATGTGGAATGGAATGTTGAATGGAATGGAAAGGAATATGGAAAGGAATCTGGAGTGGAATGGAATGGAATACGGAATGGAATGAAATGGAATGTGGAATGGAATCTGGAACGGAATGGAATGGAATGTGGGATGGAATGTGTAACGGAATGTGTAATGGAAAGCAGAAGGGAAAGTGGAATGGATCGTGGAATGGAATGTGGAATGGAATAAAATGAAATGTGGAGTGGAATGGAATGGAATGGAATGGAATGTGGAATTGAATTTGAAATAGAATGGAATGGAATGTGGAATGGAAAGTGGAACGGACTGGAATGTAATGTCTAATGGAGTGGACTGGAAGGTGGAATTGAATGGAATGGAAGGTTGAATTTAATGGAAAGGAATGTGGAATGGAAGTGAATGGAATGTGGAATGGAGTGGAATGGAATATGGAATGGAATGGAATGATGAATTGAAGTTAGAATGGAATGGAATGGAATGTGGAGTAGAATGGAATGGAATGTGGAATGGATTGTGGAATGGAATTGGATGGATTGTGGAATGGAATGGAATAGAATGGAATATGGAATGGAAGGTGGAATGGAATAGAATGGAATGTGGAAAGGAATGCGGAATGGAAGGGAGTGGAATTTGGAATGTAAGATGGAATGGATTGGAATGGAATGTGGAATGGAATGGAATGAAACATCAAATGGAACGTGGAATGAAACGTGGAATGGATTGTGGAATGGAATGTGGACTAGGATGTGGAATGGAATGTGGAAAGGAATGGAATGGAATGTGGAATGGAATGGAATGGAATGTGGAATGGAATGGAATGGAACATGGAATGGAAAGAACTGGAATGTGTAATGGAAAGAATGGAATGTTCAAAGCAGTGGAATTGGATGGAATGTGGAATGGACAGGAATGGAATGGAATGGAATGTGCAATGGAATGGAATGCAATGGAATGGAGTGTGCAATGGAATGGAATGGAAATTGGAATGTAATAGAATGGAATGCAGAATGGAATGGAATGGAAAGTGGAATGGAACATGAAATTAAAATGAATGGAACGTGGAATGGAACGTGGATTTGAACGGAATGGAACATGGTATGGATTGTGGAATGTAACGCAGAATGGAATGTGAAATGGAATGTGGAGTGGAACGGGGAATGGAACGGAATGGAACGTGGAATTGAATGTGGAATGGAACGTGGAATGGAACCTGGAATGTAATGGAATGCAATGTGGAATGGTAAGCGGAATGGAACCTGAAGTGGAATGTAATGTAGTGTGGAAAGGAATGTGCAATGGTAAAGAATGGAATGTGGAATGGAATGTGGAATTGAATGTGCAATAGAATGGAATGGAATGTGGAATGGAAAGTGGGTTGGAATGGAATCGAATCCTGAATGGAATGCAACGGGATGTGGAATGGAATGTGGACTGGAATGGAATGGAACCAGAAATGTAATGTGGAATGGAATGTGGAATGGAATTGAATGGATTGTGAAATGGAATGGAAAGTGGAATGGAATGGAATGGAATGTGGAATGGAACATGGAATGGAATGGAATGGAAAGTGGAATGGAACGTGGAATGGAACGTGGAATGCAACGTAGAATGGAATGTGGAATGGAATGGAATGGAATGCGGAATGGAATGTGGAAAGAATGGAATGGAATGGAATGTGGAATGGAAAGTGGAATGGTATGTGGAATGGAGCTTGGAATGGAATGGAATGAAATGTGGAATGGAATGGATTTCACTTTCCACTCCATTTTATTCCACATTCCATTCCATATTCCATTACATTCGATTCCACATTCCATTCCACGTTCCATTCCGCGTTCCATCTCATTCCATTCCACATTCCATTCCACGTTCCGTTTCACATTCCATTTCACATTCCATTTCACATTCCATTCCATTCCATCCCATTCCACACTCCATTCAACATTCTATTCCACATTCCATTCCATTCCATTCCACATTCCATTCCACGTTCCATTCCATTCCATTCCAGTTTCCATTCAACGTTTCATTCCACATTCCATTCCACTTTCCATTCCATACCATTCCGCTTTTAATTCCACATTCCATTCCAAGTTCCATTCCAGGTTCCATTCCATTCCATTCCACGTTCCATTCCATTCCATTCCATGTTCCATATCATGCCGTTCCACGTTCCATTCCACATTCCTTTCCACATTCCATTGCGTTGCATTCCATATTCCATTCCACATTCCATTCCACAATCCATTCTACATTGCATCCCACATACCATTCCACATTCCATTCCATTCTATTCCACGTTCAATTCCACATTCCATTGCATTTCATTTGACATTCCATTACACATTCCGTTCCACTTTCCATTCCACATTTCGTTCCACATTCTGTTCCACATTCCATTCCACACTCCATTCCACACTCCATTCCACATTCCATTCCACATTCCATTCACTTCCATTCCCCATTCCATTCCACTCTCCATTCCACATTCCATTCCACATTCAATTCATTTCCATTCCACATTCCTTTCCACCTTCCTTACTGCACTGCATTTCAAATTCCATTCCACATTCCAATCCACACTCCATTCCACCTTAAATTCCACATTCCATT
Organism: Pongo abelii; assembly: GCF_028885655.2. NCBI lineage: Eukaryota > Metazoa > Chordata > Mammalia > Primates > Hominidae > Pongo > Pongo abelii. Next base: position 13,081,829 of record NC_071999.2, read on the forward strand.
CCGCACATTTCCACATTCCTTTCCACTTTCCATTTCACATTCCATTCCATTCCATTCTACATTCCAATACACATTCCATTCCATTGCATTTCACATTCCATTCCGTTCCATCGCACATTCCTTTCCACATTACCTTCCACATTTCGTTCCACATTCTGTTCCACATTCTGTTCCACATTCCATTCCATTCCATTCCACATTCCAATCCATTCCATTCCACATTCCATTCCATTCCATTCCACTTTCCATTTCACATTCCATTCCGTTCCTTTCCACATTCATTCCACATTCCATTCCACATTCAATTCCACACTCCGTTCCACATTCCATTTCATATTCCATTCCATTCCATTCCATTCCACATTTCATTCTACAGTCCATTCCATTCCACATTCTTTTAAATTCCAAAACACATTCCATTCCACGTTCCATTCCATTCCATTCCACCTTCCATTCCACGTTCCATTCCACCTTCCATTCCACTATCAATTCCATTCGATTCCACTTTCCATTCCAAGTTCCATTCCACATTCCATTCCACATTCCATTCCACATTCCATTGCGTTCCATTCCACATTCCATTCCATATTCCTTTGCACATTCCTGTCCATTCCATTCCACATTTCATTCCATTACATTACACATTCCATTTCACATTGTATTCCACGTGTCATTCCACGTTCGATTCCATGTTCCATTCAATTGAATTCCACGTTGCACTCCATTCCATTCCACGTTCCATTTCATGCCGATCCACTTTCCATTCCACATTCTATTTCGCATTCCATTCTATTCCATTCCGTTTCATACCACATTGCATTCCATTCCATTCCACAATCCATTGCATTCCATTCCACATTGAATTCCATTCCATTCCACTCCACCTTCCATTCCATTCCATTCCTTTCCATATTCTATTGCATTGCATTCCACATTGCATTCCATTACATTCCTTCCACATTCCATTGCATTCCATTCCATTCCACATTGCATTACTTTCCACATTCCATTACATTCTATTCCACATTGCATTTCATTCAATTCCATTACACACTCCATTGCATTCCTTTCCTTTCCATATTCCATTGCTTTCCATTCCACATTCCATTGCATTCCACATTGCATTTCATTCCACATTCCATTCCTTTCCTTTCCATTCAAATCCCAATTCCATTCCACATTCCTTTCCATTCCATTCAACATTCTATTCCATTCCATTCCATTCCATTCCACATTCCATTCCACTTTCCATTCCATTCCATTCCAAATTACATTCCATTCCATTCCATATTCCATTGCATTCCATTCCACTTTGCATTTCATTCAATTCCATTACACATTCCATTGCATTCCTTTCCTTTCCATATTCCATTGCATTCCATTCCACATTGCATTCCATTCCATTCCATTACACTTTCCATTCCATTCTATTCCATTCCATTGCACTTTCCATTCCACATTCCATTACATTCAATTCCACATGCCTTTCCATTCCATTCCATTCCATTCCACTTTCCATTCCTTTCCATTATATATTCCATTCCATTCCACATTCCGTTCCTTTCCTTTCCAGTCAAATCCGAATTCCATTTCACATTCCATTCCATTCCATTCCACATTCCTTTCCATTCCTTTCCACATTCCATTCCACATTCCATTTCATTCCTTTGCACATTCCATTGCATTCAATACTACATTCCATTCCACTCGATTCCACATTGCATTCCATTCTGTTCCATTCCACACTTCGTTCCAATCCATTCCAATCCACATTGAATTCCATTCCATTCCACATTGCAATGCATTCCATATTCCCTTCCATTGCATTGCATTACATTCCAAATTCCATTCCATTCCTTTCCGTTCCAAATTCCATTCCATATTCCCTTCTATTCCATTCCATTCCATTCCAAATTCCATTCCATTCCATTCCATTCCAAATTCCATTCCACTTTCCCTTCCATTCTATTCCACATTTCATTCTACAGTCCCTTCCATTCCATGTTACATTCCTTTCAATTCCATTCCATTCCACATTTTATTCCAATCCATTCCGCGTTCCATTCCATTCCATTCTGTTCCAATACATTACACAGGGAATTCCGCATTCCATTCCATTCCATTCCGTTCCAATCCATTCCACATTGCAATCCATTCCATTGCATTCCGCGTTCAATTCAGTTCCTTCCAAATTCCATTCCATTCGATTCCATTCCATTTCACGCTCCATTCCCCATTCCATTCCAATTCATTGCACAATCCATTCCAGATTACTTTCCACTCCATTCCAATCCATTCCAACTCCATTCCACATTCCATTCCATTCCATACCACATTGCATTCCACATTCCATTCCAATCAATTCCACATTCCATTCGAATTTTCATTCCATTCCATTCTACATTCCATTCCATTCCATTCCGCATTCTATTCCATTCCATTCCACACTCCATTCCATTCCAATCCAGATTCCATTCCATTCCACATTCCATTCCATTCCATTCCGCATTCTATTCCGTTCCATTCCATTCCATATTCCTTTCCTTTCCCTTCCATTCCATTCTAAATTCCAATCCATTCCATTACACTTTCCATTCCTTTCCATTCCACATTCCATTCCACTTTCCATTCCATTCTATTCCACATTTCATTCCACATTCCATTCCATTCCATTCCACTTTCCATTCCATTTCATTCCACATTCCTTTCCACATACCTTTCAATTCCATTCCACGTTCGATTCCACATTCTATTCCATTCCATTCAACATCCCTTTCCACATTCCATTCTACTCCATTCCATTTCATATTCCATTCAATTACATTCCATTAAAATCCACATTTCATTCTGTTCCAATACACATTCCATTCCTTTCCATTCCCCGTTACATTCCATTCCACATCCCACTCCTTTCCATTCCACATTCCATTCCATTACTTTCCACATTCCTTTCCACTTTCTATTACACATTCCATTCCACGTTCCATTCCATTCCATTCCACATTCCATTCCATGCCATTCCACATTCCATTCTTTTCAATTCCGTATTGTATTCCATTCCATTCCACCTGCCATTCCATTCCATTCCATTCCATTCCATTCCATTCCATTCCATTGAATTCATTTCCATTCCCCATTCCATTCCATGTTCCATTCCATATTCCTTTTTATTCCATTCCATGTTCCATTGCACTTTCCATTCCATGATCGTTTCCACTGAATTCCACATTCCATTCCACATTCAATTCTATTTCGTTCTACATTCCATTCCATTCCACTCCATGTTCCATTCCATTCCATTCCTCATTACACTCCATTCTGTTCCACTTTCAATTCCACATTCCATTCCATTCCATTCCACATTCCACTCCACATTCCATTGAATTCCATACCACATTCCATTCCACTCCATTACACGATCTGTTCCATTCCACGTTCCATTCCACATTCCATTCCACATTCCATTCCTTTCCATTCCACTTTCCATTCCATTTCATTCCATTCCACTTTCCATTCCACATTTCATTCCATTACATTCCCCATTGCATTCCATTCCTTTAAACATTCCATTCCATTGCATTCCACATACCATTCCAGATTCCATTGCATTCCATTCCACATTCAGTTCCTTTCCATTCCACTTTGCATTCGATTCCATTCCATTCCATATTGCATTCCATTCCATTCCATTCCTCATTCCATTCCTTTCCATTCCACAATCCATTCCATTCCATTCCACGTTCCACTTCATTCCATTCCACATGGCATTCCATTCCATTCCACATTCCATTCCACATTCAATTCCATTCAATTCCACATTCTATTAAATTACAATCCATTCAATTTTCCTATCCATTCCATTCCAGTTTCCATTTCATTCCATTCCATTCCATATTCCATTCCACATTCCTTTCCACTCCATTCCACATTGCATTCCATTCCATTCCACTTTTCATTCCACATTCCATTTCACTTTACTTTCCATTCCATTCCACATTCCCTTCCATTCCACATTCCCTTCCATTCCACATTCTATTCCATTCCATTCCATATTCCATTCCATTCCATTCCACATTGAATCCCATTCCATTCCATTCCACATTCCATTCCATTCCATTCCAGATTCCATTGCATTCCATTCCACATTGCATTCCATTCCATTCCATTCCATTGCAAATTCCATTCCATTTAATTCAGCATTCCATAACATTACATTCCACTTTCAATTCGATTCCATTCCACATTGCATTCCATTCCATTCCATTATATATTCCATTCCATTCCATTACATATTCCATTCCATTCCATTCCATTTTCAATTCCATTTCTTTCCATTCCCTTCCACATTCCATAACACTTTCCATTCCATTCCATTCCACATTCCATTATATTTATTTCCACATCCCATTCCATTCCATTCCACATTCAATTCCAATCTATTCCACATTCCACTCCATACCATTCCTTTCCATATTCCATTCCATTCCACTCCACATTCCATTCCTTTCCGTTCCTCTTTATATTCCTTTCTATTCCCCTTTCTATTCCATTCCATTATATTCCATTACACATTCCATTCCACATTGCATTCTATTCGATTCCAGTTTCCATTACGTTGCATTCCACGTTAAATTACATTGCATTCCACATTCCATTATATTCCATTCCACATTGCATTCCATTCCATTCCATTCCATTTCACGTTTCATGCCACTCCTTTCCATTCCACATTCCATTCCATTCCATTCAACATTGTATTCTATTCCATTGCACATTGCATTCCATTCCATTGCACATTCCATTCCATTCCATTCCAGATTCAAATCTGTTCCATTTCACATTACATTCCATGCCATTCCATTCCACTCCACATTCCAATCCACATTCCTTTCAATTCCATTCTGCATTCCGTTGCTTTCCATTCCACCTTCCATTCCATTTGATTCCACATTTTATAGCATTCCATTCCATTCCACATTGCATTCCATTTCACACCATTCCACATTCCATTTGATTCCCTTCCACATTCCATTGCTTTCCAATCCACATTGCATTCTATTCCATTCCATTCCACATTCCTTTAGACATTCATTTCCATTACATTCCACTTTCCTTTCCACATTTTATTCCATTCCATTCCACATTCCATTCCATTACATTACACATTCCACTGCACATTTAGTTGCATTCTATTCCACATATCATTCCATTCCATTGGATTCCATTCCATATTCGATTCCATTCCATTCGGCATTCCTTTCCATTCCATTCCACATTCCATTCCACTCCTTTGCTTTCCATTCCACCTTCTATTCCACATTGCAATCCATTCCACTCCACATTCAATTCCGTTCCATTCCACATTCCATTCCATTCCATTCCACGTTGCATTCCATTCCATTCCGCATTTCAATACATTCCATTCCACATTGCATTCTATTACATTCTATTCCATTTTCCATTCCATTCCATTCCACATTCATTTGCACTTCATTCCACATTCCATTCCATTCAATTCCATTCCATATTCCCATCCATTTCAATAAACATTCCTTCAAATTTCATTCCACTCCATTCCACTTTCCATTCCACGTTGCATTAGATTCCATTCCACATTCCATTCTACATTCCATTCCATTCCATTACACATTGCATTCCATTCCTTTCCACATTCCATTCTACATTCCATTCTATTCCATTCCACATTCCATTCCATTCCATTCTACATTCCACTCCATTCCATTCCGTTCCACCTTCCATTTCATTTCATTTAGCATTCCATTCCATTCTGGCACTCCATTTCCCTTTCCATTGCATTCCATTCTACATTCCATTCCATTCCATTCCTTTCCACCTTCCATTCCATTTCATTCAGCATTCCATTCCATTCTGGCATTCCACTTCGCATTCCACTTCATTCCATTCAACATTCCACACCATTCCATTCCACCTTCCATTCCATTCCGTTCCATATTCTATTCCATTCCATTCCACATTGCATTCCATTCCATTCCAAATTATATTCCTTTCCTTTCCACTCCATTCCATATTCCATTCCTTATTCCATGGAATTCCACCGACAGTTCCATTCCATTCCACATTCCATTCCACATTCCATTCCATTCCATTACATTACATTCCAAATGCCATTCCATTCCATTCCACATTCCTTTCCATTCCACATTCCTTTCCATTCCATTTAGTTCCATTCCAAATTAAATTCCATTCCATTCCACATTCCATTCCTCTTTCCATTCTATTCTATTCCACATTTCATTCCACATTCCAATCCATTCCATTCCACTTTCCATTCCATTCCATTCCATTCCAGATTCCTTTCAACATTCCATTTGATTCCATTCCACATTCCATTCCGTTCTATTCAACATACCTTTCCACATTCCATTTCATTACATTCCATTTCATATTCCATTCAATTACATTCCATTACAATCCACATTTCATTTCATTCCAATCCACATTCCATTCCTCTCCATTTCCCTTTACTTTCCATTCCACATCCCATTCCTTTCCATTCCACATTCCATTCAATTATCTTCCACATTCCTTTCCACGTTCCATTCCATTGCCTTCCACATTCCATTCCATTTCACTCCACATTCCATTCTATTCAATTACGTATTGCATTCCATTCCATTCCCACTGCCATTCCATTCCATTCCATTTCATTCCACATTCCATTCCAAATTCCATTCAATTCCATTCCACATTCCATTGCACATTCCATTCCATTCCATTCCGCATACCATTCCATTCCACATTCCATTCCATTCCATTCCAGATTGCATTCCATTCCGTTCCACATTCCGTTCCATTCCGTTTCACATTCCATTCCATTCCTTTCCTCATTCCATTCCGTTCCATTGCACATTCCATTCCACTTTCCATTCCATTCCATTCCACATTCCATTCCATGTTCCATTCCGTTCCATTCCACTTTCCATTACATTCTGTTAAACATTCAATTCCATTCCAATCCGTTGTGCTTTCCTTTCCATTCTGCATTCCATTGCATTCCATTCCACATTGCATTGCCTTCCATTCCGTTCCACCTTTCATTCCACTTTCCATTCCATTCCATTCCACATTGAATTCCACATTCATTTCCTGTCCATCCCACATTCCATTCCACATTCCATTCCATTCCATTTCACATTCCCATCAATTCCATTCCACATTCCATTCCGTTCCATTCCATATTCCATTCCATTCCACTCCACATTCCATTCTGTTCCATTCCCCATTCCATTCCATTGCATTTCACATAGCATTCCATTCCATTCCTCATTCCATTCCATTCCATTCCACATTCCATTCCATTCCATATTGCCTTCCATTCCTTTCTATTCCATTCCAAATTCCATTCCATTCTATACCGTTCCACATTCCATTTCACTTTCCATTACATTCAATTCAATATTTCATACCACATTCCACTCCATTCCATGTTCTATTCCATTCCATTCCATTTCACATTCCATTCCATTCCATTCCACTTTCTATTACATTCCATTCCGCTTTACATTCAATTCCCTTCTATTCCAATCCATTCCACATTGCATTCCATTCCTTTCCATTCTGCATTCCATTCCATTCCTTTCCGATCCAATCCATTCCACATCGCATTCCATTCCATTCCATTCCATTCCGTTTTCAATTCCATTCCATTCCACATTCCTTTCCATTCAATTTAATTCCATTTCACACTCCATTCCCCATTCTATTCCAATCCATTGAAAAATCCAATCCACATTACTTTCAATTCCATTCCAATCCGTTCCAACTCCATTCCACATGCCATTCCATTCCATTCCACATTCCATTCCACATTCCATACCACGTTCAATTCCATTCCATTCCACATTCCATTCCATTCCATTCCGCATTCTATTCGATTCCATTCCACATTCCATTCCATTCCAATCCACATTCCATTCCATTCCTCATTCCATTAAACTTTCCATTCCTCTCCATTCCACATTCCATTCCATTCCTTTCCACATTGCATTTCATTCCATTCCACATTCCATTCCATTCCAGTACACATTCAATTTCATTCCATTCAATTAAATTCCAAATTCCATTCCACATTCCATTCCATTCCACTCAACATTCCATTCCATTCCTTTCCACATTCCATTCCATTCCATTCCCTTCCATCCCAATCCATTCTACGTTCCATTCCACGTTCCAATCCATGTTCCATTCCATTGCATTCCACGTTCCATTCCATGTTCCATTTCACGTTCCATTCCACGATCCTTTCCATTGCATTCCACTTTCTTTTCCATGTTCCATTTCACATTCCATTCCACGATCATTTCCATTGAATTCCACATTCAATTCCCTTGCGTTGCACATTCTATTCCATTGCATTCCACTTTCCATTCCATTCCACATTCCCTTCCATTCCATTCCAAGTTCTGTTGAATTCCATTCCACATTCCATTCCATTCTATTCCATTCCATTGCATATTAAACTCCATTCCACTCAATTCCAGTCTACATTCAGTTCCATTTCATTCCACAATCCATTCCATTCCATTCAACTTTCCATTCCACATTCCATTCCACGTTCCATTCCACGTTACATTCCACGATGTTTTACACATCACATCCCACGTTCCATTCCACGTTCGATTCCACATTCTATTTCATTCCATTTCACATTCTATTCCACATTGCATTCCACATTCCATTCCCTTCCTTTCCACATTATATTCCATTCCATTGCACTCAACATTCCATTCCATTCTACGTTCCATTCCATTCAATTCCACATTCCATTCCACATTCCTCTCCATTCCATTCCACATTCCATTCCACATTCCATTCCTCATTCCATAGCATTCCATTCAACATTCCACTCCATTCCATTCCACATTGCATTCCATTCCATTCCGTATTCCATTCCATTCCATTTGATTCCATTCCATTCCACATTCCATTCCATTCCTTTCCACATTCCATTCCACATTCCATTCCATTCCATTTCATTCCATTCCAAATTCCATTCCGTTCCATTACACACTACAGTCCATTCCTTTCCTTATTCCATTCCGTATTCCACTCTATTCCATTCCAAATTCCATTCCACATTCCATCCCTCATTCCATTCCAATCCATTGCACATTCCACTCCATTCAATTCCATTCCACATTCCATTCCATTCCACTGCACTTTCTCTTCCCTATTCCATTGCTTTCAATTCCCTTCCATTCCACGTTCCATTCCGCATACCGTTCCATTCCATTCCAAATTCCATACCATTCTATTTTTCATTCCATTCCACATTCCATTCCAAGTTTCATTCCACCTTCCATTCCACGTTCCATTCCATTCCATTCCACATTCCATTCCACATTGCATTCCATATCATTCCACCTTCCATTCCAGATTCAATTCCTTTCCATTACGCTTTCCATTACACATTTCATTCCATTCCCTTCCACATCGATTCCATTCCATTCCATTGCACATTCCAATCCATTCAATTTCATATTTCATTCCATTCCATTCCACATTCCATTCCATTCCATTTCATTCTACCTTCCATTCCATTCCATTCCAAACTCCATTGCATTCCATTCCACATTCCTTTCCCTTCCATTCCAAATTCCATTCCACTTTCCCTTCCATTCCATTCCACATTCCATTCCGTTCCTTTCCACATTCCATTGCATTCCATTCCACATTCCATTCCATTCGTTTCCATTCCCTTCCATTCCAGATTCCATTCCATTCCGTTTAATTCCACAGTACATTCCATTCCATTCCACATTCCATTCCATTGAATTCCATGCCATTGCATTTTCCATTCCATTCTATTGCACTTTCCATTCCATTCCATTCCATTCCACATTCCATTCCACATTCCATTCCTTTCCATTTCACATTCCATTCCATTGCATTACATTCCTTTTAACATTCCATTCCATTCCACATTCCATTCCAGTTTCCATTCCATTCCATTCCACTTTCCATTCCACATTCAATTCCATTCCATTCCACGTTCCATTCCATTCCATTCCACATTGCACTCCATTCCATTCCCCCTTGCATTTCATTAAATTCCACATTCCTTTCCAAATTCAATTCCATTCCTTTCCGCATTCCATTCCATTCCATTCCACATTCGTTTCCATTCTATTCCACATTCCATGCACATCCCATTCCACGTTCCATTCCACGTTCCATTCAACCTTCCTTTCCACGTTCCACTTCACCTTCCATTGCATTCCATTCCACGTTCCATTCCCCATTACATTCAACGTTCCTTTCCATTTATTTCCAAATTCCATTCCGCATTCCATTCCACATTCCATTCAACGTTCCAATCCTTTCCATTCCACATTTCATTGCACATTCCATTCCCTTCCATTCCACATTCCATTCCATATTCCATTCCGCATTCCATTCCATTCCATTCCACATTCCATTCCACATTCAATTTCATGTCCCATTCTTTTCCATTACACATTCCATTACACATTCCATTCCATTCCATTCCACGTTCCATTCCACATTCCATTCCATTCCTTTCCACATTCCATTCCACATTCCATTCCATTCCATTCCACATTCCATTCCATTCCATTCCACATTCCTTTCGATTCCATTCCATTCCGTTCCACATTGCATTCCAAATTCCCTTCCATTCAATTCTGCATTCCATTCATTTCCATTCCATTCCATTCCATATTCCATTTGTTTCCATTCCACATTCGATTCCATTCCATTCCACATTCCACTACATTCGTTTCCACATTCCATACCATTCCATTCCACTACATTACATTCCTTTCCACCTTCCATTCCATTCCATATTCCATTCCATTCCATTCCACATTCCACTACATTCATTTCCACATTCCATACCATTCCATTCCACTACATTACATTCCTTTCCACCTTCCATTCCATTCCATATTCCATTCCATTCCATTCCACATTCCATTCCATTCCATTCCACATTCCATTCCAAGTTCCATTCCATATCATTGCACATTCCATTCCACATCATTCCACATTCCATTCCATATTCCATTCCATTCCATTCCACATCCCATTCCATTACATTCCATTCCACACTCCTCTCCATTACATGCCATATTCCATTCCACATTCCACTCTATTCCATTCCACATTCCACTCTATTCCATTCCACATTCCATTCCACATTCCATTCCACAATCCTTTCCATTCCAATTAACATTCCGTTTCATTCCATTCCAAATTCCATCCATGTCATTCCACATTCCATTGCATTCCATTCCACCTTCCATTTTAGATTCCATTCCATTCAGTTTCACATTTCATTCCATTCCATTCCACATTACATTTCACATTCTATTGAATTCCATTCCATTCCAAACCACATTCAATTCCATTCCATTCCAAATTCCATTCCATTCCTTTCCACATTCCCTTTCATTCCATTCCACATTCCATTCCACATCCTCTTCCATTCCGTTCCACATTCCATTCCTTTCAATTCAATTCGATTACAAATACCATTCCGTATTCTTTCCATTCCATTCCACTTTCCTTTCCTTTCCATTCCATTCCATTCCATATTACATTGGATTCCATTCTACATTCCATGCCATTCCATTCCACATTGCACTCCATTTCATTCCACAGTCTATTCCACTCCATTCAGTTACATTCCTTTCCACATTACGGTCCATTCCATGTTCCTTTCCATTCCATTCCACATTAGTTTCCTTTCCCTTCAACATTTCATTCCATTTCATTCAGCATTCCATTCCACATTCCTGTCCATTCCATTCCACATTCCATTCCTTTCCATTCCATTCCATTCCACATTCCATTCTTTTGCATTCCATTCCAAATTCCATTCCATTCCATTCCACATTCCATAGCATTCCATTCAACATCCATTCCATTCGTTTCCATTCCCTTCCATTCCGCATTCCATTTCATTCCATTTCATTCCGCAATCCTTTCCATTCCATTCCACATTCCATTCCAATCAATTCCATTCCATTGCACCTTCCAATCCATTCCTTTCCATTCCACATTCCATTCCACCTTCCATTCCTTTCAATTTCACATTCCGTTCCATTCCATTTAACATTCCATTCCATTCGACATTCCATTCCAGATTCCATTCCATTCCATTCCACATTCCATTCTGCATTAAATTCCATTCCATTCCACATTCCTTTCTATTCCATTCCACATTCCATGCCACATTACATTCCACATTCCATTCCACATTCCAATCCACATTCCACTCCATTCCATTACACATTCCATTCCACATTCCATTCCATTCCATTCCACTTTCCATTCCACAGTGAATTTCACGTTCCATTAAATTCCGTTCCACCTTCAATTCCATTACATTCCAAATTCCAATTCACATTCCATTCCATTCCATTCCTTTCCACATTCCTTTACACATTCCATTCTTTTCCATTCCACATTCCATTCCACATTCCATTGCAATCCATTCTACATTCCATTCCATTACATTCCATTCCATTCCGCATTGCATTCCAAATTCCCTTCCATTGCCTTCTACATTCCATTCCATTCCATTCCATTCCATATTCCATTCGATTCCATTCCATATTCCGTTCCCTTCCATTCCACATTCTGCTCCATTCCATTCTACATTCCGCTGCATTCCAATCCATATTCCATTCTATTCCATTCCACATTCAATTTCTTTCATTTCCACATTCCATTCCATTTCATCCCACAGTCCATTCCACATTCCCATCCATTCCATTCCACATTCCATTCCTTTCCAGTCCATTGCAATCCGCATTCAATTCCATTCCATTCCATTCCATTCCAGATTCTTTTCCATTCCATTATATTAAACATTCCATTCCACATTTCATTCCATTCCATTCCACATTCGTTTCCATTCAAATCCACCTTCCATTCCACATTCGATTCCATTCCATTCCAAATTCCATTGCATTCCATTAAATATTCCATTCCATTCCATTCCACTTTCCATTCCACATCATTTTCCCCTCTATCCCGCATTCCATTCCATTCCATTCCACGTTCTATTCCACGTTCCATTCCATGTTCAATTGCATATTCCATTGCACGTTCCATTCTTTTCCATTACTTGTTCCATTGCAATCTGTTCCATCTTCCCTGCCATTCCATTCGTTGTTCCATTCCATGTTCCATTCCACGTTCCATTCCACGTTCCATTCCACGTTCCATTCCGCATTCCATTCAATTCCCTTCCACATTCCATAGCATTCCATTCCATATTCCATTCCACATTCCATTCTATTGCATTCCACTTTCGATTCCATTCCATTCCACATTGCATTCCACATTCCATTCCATTCCATTCCACATTCTATTCTACATTCCATTCCATTCCATTCCACATTCCATTCCACGATCCATTCCATTCCAAATTCCACTCTACATTCCATTGCATTCCATGCTCCATTCCATATTCCATTACATTCTATTCCACATACGATTCCATTCCATTCCATCCCATATACCATTCCATTCCTTTCCACATTCCATTCCTTTCCATTCCATTACATATTCCATTCCACATACCAGTCTGCAATCCATTCCATTCCAGATTCCATTCCATTCTATTCCACATTGCATTTCACATTCCATTGCAAACCGTTCCGCATTCCATTCCATTCTACTCCATTCCATATTCTATTCCAAGTTCCATTCCATCCCTTTACACAAAGCATTCCTTTCCATTCAGCATTCCATTCCATTCTATTCCACATTCCATTCCACGTTGCATTCCATTCCATTCCATTCCATTGCACATTCCATTCCACTTTTAATTACATTCCATTCCACATTCCATTCCACATTCCATTCCATTCCATTCCACATTCCATACCTTTCCGTTATACATTCTATTCCTTTCCACATTCCATTCCATTGCTTTCCATTCAATTCTAAATTCCATTCCACATTCAATTCCATTCCATTCACATTCCATTCCATTCCATTAAACATTAAATTCCATTCCAGTGCATATTCCTCTTCATTCCATATTCCATTCTATTCCATTCCACATTCCATTCCTTTCCATTCCACATTGAATTTCACGTTGCATTCTATGTTTATTTTCATTCCATTACACATTTCATTCCATTCCATTCCACATTCCGTTCCATTCCTTTGCACATTCGCCTGCATTCAATTCCACATTCCATTCCACTCCATCCCACATTGCCTAACATTCCATTTCTTTCCATACTTCATTCCATTCCTTTCCATACTTCATTCCATTCCATTCAATTCCACATTCCATTCCATTCCATTCCACATTGCATTCCTTTCCACTCCACATTGCATTCCATTACGTTGCACATTGCATTCCATTCCATTCCATTCCATATTGCATTGCATTCAATTTAACATTCCATTCCACATTCCATTCCATTCCATATTCCATTCCATTCCATTCCATTGCACATTCCATTCCATTCCATTCCATTGCACATTCCATTCCATTCTGTTCCACATTCCATTCCATTCCATTTCACGTTCCATTCCATTCCATTCCCCATTCCATTCCACATTACTTTCCATTCCCTTCCATACCAAATTCTTTTCTATTCCATTCCACATTCCATTCTACGCTCCATTCCATTGCATTCCACGTTACATTCCAAATTCCATTCCATTCCTTTCCACTTTCCATTCCACTTTCCAATCCATTCCATTCCACATTCCATTCCATTCCATTCTACATTCATTCCACATCCCATTCCGCGTTATATTCCATGTTCTATTCCACTTTCCACTCCATGTTCCATTCCTTGTTCCGCTCCCTTCCTTTCCACATTCCATTCCACATTCCATTCCATTCCATTCTACATTGCATTCCACTTTCCATTCCATTCCATTACACGTTCCATTCCACTTTACATTCAACATTCCATGCCACATTCCATTGCATTTTCCATTCCTTCCTATTCCACAATCCATTCCACATTCCATTCCATTTTCCATTCCACATTCCCTTCCGTTCCATTCCACATTACATTCCACATTCCATTCCTCTTACCATTCCACATTCCTTTCCATTCCATTCCACATTCCATTCCATTCCATTCTGCATTTCATTCCATACCATTTCGCATTCCATTCCATTCCATTCCGCTTTCCATTCCATTCCATTCCGTTAAAATCCATTCCACTTTGCATTCCATTCAATGCCATTCCGTTCCAATCCATTCTACATTCCATTCCATTCCTTTCTATTCTGCTTTCAATTCCATTCCATTTCACATTCCTTTCCACTTTCCATTACAATCCAGTCCACAATCCTTTCCACGTTACGTTCCATTCCATTCCAATTCATTCCACAATCCATTCCACATTCCATTCCATTCCATTCTACATTCCATTCCATTCCATTCCACATTCCATTCCATTCAATTCCACATTCCATTCCATTCCATTCTATTCCATTCCACTTTCCATGCCACATTCCCTTCCAATCTATTCCACATTCCATTCCAGTTTCCATTCCATTCCACTTTCCACGCCACAATCCCTTCCAATCTATTCAACATTCCATTCCACTTTCCATTCCATTCCTTTCCACATTCCGTTGCCTTCCATCCGACATTCCA
The DNA here is from genome assembly GCF_028885655.2 of Pongo abelii. NCBI lineage: Eukaryota > Metazoa > Chordata > Mammalia > Primates > Hominidae > Pongo > Pongo abelii. The sequence continues at coordinate 13,097,476 of NC_071999.2, forward strand.
TCCCATTGTATTCCACACTTCATTCCATTTCAATCCACATTCCATTCCATTCCACATTTCATTTCGCTGTCCATTCCTTTCCATTCCACTTTACATTCCATTCCACATTCCATTCCATTCCGTTCCACATTCCATTCCATTCCATTCCACATTCAATTCCGTTTCAGTCCACATTCCATTCCATACCGTTCCACATTCCATTCCATTCCAATCCACATTCCATTCCATTCCATTCCACATTTCATTCCAAATTCCATTCCATTCCATTCCACATTCCATTAAATTCCATTCCACTTTCCATTCCATTCCATTGCACTATCCATTCCAAATTCCATTCCATTCCACTCCACATTTCCTTCCAAATTCCATTCCATTCCGTTCCACATTCCATTCCATTCCATTGCACATTAAATCACCACGTTCCATTCCATTCAATTACACATTCCATTCCATGTTCCATTCCATTCCATTCGACATTCCATTCCACTTTCCATTCCATTCCATTTCACATTCCATTCCACATTCCATTCCATTCCATTCCACCTTCCATTCCATTCCATTCCACATTCCATTGCACTCTAGTCGGCATTCCATTCCATTCCATTCTGCGTTCCGGTTTATTGCACTCAAAATTGCATTCCATTCCATTCCATTCCATATTCCATTCCATTCCCTTCCATTCCACTCCATTCCATTCCATTGTAAACTCTATTCCACATTTTATTCCAACCCATTCCACATTCCTTTCCACATTTCATTCCCATACATTACACATTCCATTCCATTCCATTCCGAATTCCATTCCATTCCATTCCGAATTCCATTCCATTCCATTTAACATTCACATCTTTTCGATTACACATTCCGTTCATTTCCATTCCACATTCCATTCCATTAAATATTCCTTTCCATTCTATTCCATTCCATTCCATTCCAAATTCCATTCCATTCCATTCCACATTCCATTCCACTTTGCATTCCATTTCATTCCACATTTCATTAATCATTCCATTCCATTCCTTTCCACATTCCAATCATTTCCTTTCCATTCCATTCCATTCCACATTCCATTCATTTCCTTTCCATTCCATTTCATTCCACTATCCATTCCATTCCATTCCACATTCCATTCCAATCCACCCAACATTGCATTCCATTCCTTTCCGCATTCCATTCCATTCCATTCCACATTCCATATCATTACATTCCATTCGAATCCATTCCACATTGCACTCCTTTCCATTCCATTCCTCATTCCATTTCATTCGATTAGATTCCATTCCATTCCACAATGCATTCCATTCCATTCCATTCCACTTTCAATTCCACTACATTCCACATTCCTTTCCATTCCATTCCTTTCCATTCCATATTCCATTCCATTCCATTCAAGATTCCATTCCATTCCTTTCTGCATTCCATTCCGTTCCATGCTGCATTCCATTACATTCTATTCCGATTTGCATTCCATTTCATTCCATTCCTTTTCATTCCATTCCACATTGCAATCCATTCCATTCCATTCCACATTCCATTCCAGTCCTTTCCATTCCATTCCATTCCATTCCATTTCATTTTCCATTCCATGTTCCATTCCACATTCCATTCCACGTTCCCTTACACGTTCCATTTGACGTTCCATTCCACTCCTTTCAACTCCATTCCATTCTGCGTTCCATTACATTCCATTCCACATTGCATTCCACATTCCATTTCACATTACATTTCACATTCCATTTCGCCTTCCATTCCATTCCATTCCTTTCCATTCCACCTTATATTCCATTCCATTGCATTCAACGTTAAATTCCATACCATATTCCATTCCATTCCTCTTCCCGTTCCATTCCATTCCACATTCCATTACTTTCGCTTCCACATTCCATTCCACTTTCCATTCCATTCCATCCCACATTCCATTCCACATTCCATTCCACATTTCATTCCATGCGTATCCACATTCCATTCAATTTCATTCCACACTCCATTACAAATTCCATTCCATTCCATTCCACATTCCATTCCACAATCCACTCCATTACACATTTAATTCCACATTACATTTCACATTCAATTCCAGATTCCATTCCATTCCATTCCATTGCCTTCCACATTCCATTCTATACCACATTGCATTCCATTCCATTCCTTTCCACATTGCATTCCACTTCATTCCTTTCCATTCCATTCCATTCCACATTCCATTCCTTTGCACGTTCCATTCTATGTTCCTTTCCATTCCATTCCAATTTCCCTTCCACATTCTATCGCTTTCCATGTTGCTTTCCACATTCTATTCCACATTCCATTCCACATTCCATTGCATTCCACTCCACATTCCATTCAATTCCACTTTCCAATCCATTCCTTTCCACATTCCATTCCATTCCACATTCCATCCCACATTCCATTCCATTCCATTCCACATCCCATTCCACGTACCATTCCATTCCATTCCACATTCCGTTCCACGTACCATTCCTTTCCATTCCACCTTCCATTCCACATTGCATTCTATTCCATTCCACGTTCCATGCCACATTTCATTCCACGTTCCATTCCATTCCATTCCACATTGCCTACCACATTCCATTCCATTTCATTCCGCATTCCATTCCACGTTCCATTCCATTCCATTCCACTTTCTGTTTCACGTTCCATTCCGTTCCATTCCACCTTCCATTCCACGTTCCATTCCACAATCCATTCCATTCCTTTCTACGTTCCATTCCACGTTCCCCTGCACATTTCATTCCACATTCCACTAACTTTCCATTCCACTTTCCAATATTTGCAATACCACATTGCATTCCACATTGTATTCTATGGCAGTCAAAATTCCATTACACATTCCATTGCATTCCCTTTAAAAACTCCATTCCATACCATTCCACATTCCATTCTACTTTCCATTCCATTCCATTCCGCGTTCAATTCCACTTTACATTAGACATTCCATTCCATGTTCCTTTCCACATTCCATTCCGCTACATTCCACATTCCATTAGATTCCATATTCCACTCCATTCCTTTCCGCATTCCGTTCCAAATTCCATTCCATTCCACTCCACTTTCCATTCCATTCCATTCCTCGTTCCATTCCACATACCGTTTCACATCCCCTTATATTCCAATCCACACTCAATTTCACATTCCCTTTCGTTTTTTTCCACATTCCATTCTGCATTCCATTCCATTCCATTCCACATTCTATTACATATTCCATTCCATCCCATTCAACATTCCATTCCACATTCCATTTCATTCCAATCCACATTCCATTCCACATTACATTCCACATTCCATTCCAGGTTCCATTCCAAGTTCCATTCCATTCCGTTCCACATTCCATTCCCTTCCATTCCACATTCTATTCCACACTCCATTCCATTCCATTACACATTCCATTCCACATTCCATTACTTTTCATTCCTCATTTTATTCCTTTCCATTCCATATTCCATTCCTTTCCAGTCCACATTAGATTCCACATTCCATTCCACGTCTCATTCCTCTTTCCATTCCATGTTCCATTCCACTTTGCATTCCATTCCATTCCACATTCCATTCTACGTTCCATTCCACATTCCATTCCACATTCCATTCTACTTTCCATTCCATTCCATTCCGGGTTCTATTCTACTTTTCATTCCACATTCCATTCCATGTTCCTTTCCACATTCCATTCCTCTCCATTCCACATTCAATTACATTCAATATTCCATTCCATTTGGTTCCGCACTACATTCCAAATTCCATTCCATTCCATTCCAGTTTCCATTCCATTCCATTCCTCGTTCCATTCCATATACCGTTCCACATTCCATTATATTCCAATCCACATTCAATATCACATTCCAGTCCATTTCATTCCACATTCCATTCCGCATTCCATTCCATCCCATTCCACATTCTATTACACATTCCATTCCATCCCATTCAACATTCCATTCCACATTCCATTACATTCCACTCCACATTCCATTCCTCATTCCATGCCATTCCATTTCACATTCAATTACATTCCACATTCCATTCCAGGTTGCATTCCACATTCCATTCCATTTCATTCCACATTTCATTCCCTTCCATTCCACATTCGATTCCACACTCCATTTCATTCCATACCACATTCCATTACGCATTCAATTCCAGATTCCATTCCATTTCATTCCATTCCATTCCACATTTCATTCCACATTCCATTACAGATTGAATTCCACATTCCATTCCATTCCACTACACATTCATTTCCTGATTCCATTCCACATTCCATTCCATTCTATTTCACATTCCACATTCCATTCCCTACCATTCCTCATTACATTACATTCCACTTTCCATTCTGCTTTCCATTCCACATTACATTGAATACCATTCCATATTCCATTCCACATTCCATTCCATATTCCAATCAATTCCATTCCACCTTCCATTCCATTCCACATTCCATTCCACATTCCATTATGCATTCCATTCCATTCCATTCCATTCCATTCCATTCCATTCCATTCCATTCTATTACACATTCTATTCGATTCCATTCCTTACCAGTCCACATTACCTTCCATTCCATTCCACTTTACTTTCACTTCCAATCCAAAACACTGGAAATTCCATTCCATTCCATTCCACATTCCAATCCATTCCATTCCATACCACATTGCATTCCATTCCATTCCACGTTCCATGTCACATTCCATTGCATTCCATTCCACAATACATTCCATTCCACATTCCACATTCCATTCCACATTCCATTCCACATTCCATTCCACTATCCAATCCGCTTTCCATTCCACGTTCCATTCCATTCCATTCTACGTTACATTCCACATTCCATTCCACATTCAGTACCACGTTCCATTGCACTTTCCATTGCACGTTCCATTCCACGTTCCATTGCATTGCTTTCCACGTTTCATTTCACTTTTCATTCCATTGTATTCCACGTTCCTATCCATTCCATTCCATTGTATTCCACGTTCCTATCCATTCCATTCCATTCCATTCCACGTTCAATTCCACATTCCATTTCATTCCATTCCACTTTCCATTCCATTCGATTCCACAATCCATTGCACATTCCATTCCATTTGATTCCATTCCATATTCCATTCCACATTGCATTCCATTCCATTCCACAATACATTCCACATTCCATTCCACATTCCATTCCATTCCATGTTCCATTCCATTGCATTCCATATTCCATTGCACATTCCATTCCATTTGATTCCATTCCATATTCCATTCCATTCCATTCCAAATAAGATTCCATTCCACATTCCATTCCACATTGCATTCCATTCCATTCCACAATATATTCCACATTCCATTCCACATTCCATTCCATTCCATAAGGCATTCAATTGCATTCCATTCCATTCCATATTCCACATTCTATTGCACTTTCCATTCCACGTTCGATTTCACATTTCTTTCCACTTTCCATTTGACGTTCCATTCTATTCCATTACACTTTCCATGCCACGTTTCATTCCATTCCATTTCACGTTCCATTCCATTCCATTCCACGTTGCTTTCCACATTCCATTCCATTGCATTAAACATTCCTTTCCGTTCCATTCCACGTTCCATTCCATTCAACATGCCATTCCTCATTGCATTCCATTCCATTCTACATTGCCTTCCACATTTCATTCTATTCCATTCCACATTCCATTCCATTCCGTTCCACATTCCATCCAATTCCAATCCACATTCCATTTCATTCTATTCCAGATTCCATTCCATTCCATTCCATATTCCTTATACCATTCCACTTTCCATTACACGTATAATTCCACGTTCCATTTCACGTTGTTTTCCATTCTATTCCACGTTCTATTCCATGTTCCGTTCCACGTTGCATTAGTTTCCATTCCACATTCCATACCATTCCATTCCACATTCCATTCCATGCCATTCCAGTTTCCATTCCACCTTCCATTCCATTCCAATACACATTCCTATCCATTTCATTCACTTCCGGTCCCCATTCCTTTCCATTCAATTCCATTCCACATTCCATTCCTTTCCATTCCATATTCAATTCCATTCGATTCCACATTCCATTCAATTCCATTCCAAATACCATTCCATTCCATTGCATTCCACATTCCATACCATTGCATTCCACATTCCATTCCAGTCCATTCCACTTTCCATTCCATTCCATTCCACGTTCCATTCACGTTTCCATTCCACTTTTCATTCCACCTTTCTTTCCATTACATTCCACTTTCCACTACACGTTCCATTCCACTTTCAATTCCACGTTACACTCCATTCCATCCCGTGTTCCATTCCACGTTCCATTGAACTTTCCATTCCATTTCATTCCACCTTCCTTTCCAGATTCCTTTCCATATTCCATTCCATGCCACTCCACATTTTATTCCTTTCCATTCCACATTCCATTACTCATTCCATTCCCCTCCCTTCCACTTTGCATCCCACATACCATTCCATTCCATTCCATTCCACACTCAATTCCATTCCATTCCACATTCCATTCCTTTCCATTCCATAACAATCTAAATTCCATTCTTTTCCATTCCACGTTTCAATCCATTCCATTCTATTCCACATTGCATTCCATTCCATTCCACGTTCCATTTCACATTCCATTGCATTCCATTCCACATTCCATTCCATTCCACATTCCACATTCCATTCCACATTCAATTCCACTGTCCAATCCACTTTCCATTCCACGTTCCATTCCATTCTATTCCATGTTACATTCAACATTGCATTGCAGATTCCATTCCAAATTTCATTCCATTCTGTTGTACCTTCCATTCCAATCCATTCAACTTTCCTTTGCATATTCCGTTCCATTCCACATTCCATTCCAGTTTCCATGCCATTTCACATTCCATTCCACGTTCCATTCCATTGCACAATGCATTCCACTCCACATTTCATTCCACATTCCATTCCATTCTATTCCACATTACGTTCCACATTCCATTCCACATTCTATTCCATTACACTCCATTCCATTCCACTTTCCATTCTATTCCTTTGCATTCCATTCCACATCCCATTCCACTAAATTCCACATTACATTCCATTCCACTCCACATTGCATTCCCTTCCACATTCCATTCCACATTCCATTCCACATTGAATTCCCTTGCATTCCATTACACATTCCATTCCAGATTCAATTCCCCTTTCCATTCCACATTCCATTCTTTCCATTTCATTGCATTCCGTTCCACATTGCATTCCGCATTCCATTCCATTCCTATCCATTCAATTACATTCCAGTTCACATTCCATTCCATTCCACATTCCATTTCATTCCATTCTACATTCGTTTCCATTCCATTCCATTCCATTCTTTTCCATAATAGATTCCACAATCCACTCCACATTCCATTCCATTCCATTCCATTCCTTTCCATGTTCCATTCCAGATTCCATTCCACATTCCATTACGTTCCATTCCATTCCATTACAGTTTCCATTCAACACTCTATTCCACATTCCATTCCGTTCCATTCAATTCCATTCCAATTTCCACTCCACATTCCATTCCACATTCCATTGAATTCCATTCAACATTCCATTCCACTCCATTCCATTCCATTGCATTCCACATTTCTATCCATTCGATTCCATTCCACATTCTATTCCCTTCCTTTCCACATTCCATTCTATTTCCATTTCAGTTTCCATTCTATTTCCGTTCCACTTTCCATTCCATTCCACATTCCATTCCATTACATTCCACTTTCCATTCCACATTCAATTCCATTCCATTCCACGTTGCATTCCATTCAACTTTTTATTTCTTTCCGTTCCATTCCAATCCACATTCCATTCCACGTTCCATTCCTCTCCATTCCACGTTCCATACTATTACATTCCACATTCTATTCCACTTTCTATTCCATTCCATTAAGGATTCCATTCCACATTCTATTCCATTCCATTCCATTCCATTCCACATTCCATTCCAAATTCCGTTCCACATTGCATTCCGTTGCATTCCAATTTCCATTCCATTCTTTTCCACGTTCCATTCCGTTCAATTCCACTTTCCATTCCAGTACATTCCACGTTCCATTCCACATTTCATTCCACGTTCCATTCCAAGTTCCATTCCACGTTCCATTCCATTCCATTCCACGTTCCTTTCCTCAGTCTATTCCAAGTTCCATTCCATTCCATTCCACATTCCATAACTCATTCCATTCCACATTCCATTCCATTCCATTCCAGGTTCCATTCCACGTTCCATTCCACGTTCCATTCCATGTTTCATTCCACATTCCATTGCGTTCCATTCCACGTTCCATTGCTCATTCCATTCCACGTTCCATTCCATTGCATTCCACATTCCATTCCACATTCCTTTCCATTACATTCCACATTCCATTCCTTTCCATTGCAAATTCCATTAGACGTTCCATTCCACTCCATTCCACGTTCCACTCCTTATTCCATTACACATTCCATTTCAATCCATTCCACGTTCCATTCCACATTCCGTTCCTCGTTCCATTCCATTCCATTCCATTCTGTTCCGCATTCCTTTCCACATTCCTTTCCATTCCATTCCACATACCATGCCATTCCTTTCCACATTCAATTCCATATTCCATTCCATTCCACACCACTTTCCATTCCATTCCATTCCATTGCATTCAACATTCCATTCCAGTCCATTCCATTCGACATTCCATTCCATTCCATTCCATATTCCGTTCCATGCATTCCACATTCCATTCCACATTCCATTCCATTCCACTCCGCATTCTATTTATCATTCCATTCCATTCCATTCCACATTCCATTTCATTCAATTCCACATTCCATTCTATTTCCATTTCACATTCCGTTCTATTTCCATTTCACATTCCATTCCATTCCACATTCCTTTCCACATTCCATTCCATTCCATTCCACAATCCTTTCCACATTCAATTCCATTCCTTTCCATGTTCCATTCCATTCAACTTTGCATTCCGTTCCATTCCATTCCATTCCACATTCCATTCCAAGTTCCATCCTACTGCATTCCACTTTCTATACTACTCCATTCCACTTTCCAGTCCATTCCATTCCACGTTCCATTCCCTTCCACTTTCCATTCCATTGCACGTTCCTTTCCATTCAATTCCGCGATCCATTCCACGTTCCATTCCACATTGTATTCCACGTTCTTTTCCATGTTGCATTCCATTCCATTAAACGTTACATTACTCATTCCATTCCACATTAGATTGCATTCCATCTCACATTCCATTCCAATTTCCATTCCACGCCATTCCACGTTCCGTTACATTCAACTTTCCATTCCATTACATTCCACGTTCCATTACTTATTCCTTTCCAGATTCCATTCCATTCCATTCCACATTCCATTCTTCATTCCATTCCACATTCCATTCCACATTCCGTTCCATTCCATCCCACATTCCATTCCATTCCACATTCCATTCCATTCCATTCCACATTCCATTACATTTGATTCCATTCCATACTATTCCACATTCTATTCCACATTCCATTCCATTCCATTCCACGTTCCATTCCACAACCCACTCCACATTCCATTCAATTCCTATCCATTCCATTACACGTTCCATTCCACATTCCATTCCATTCTATACCATTCCATTCCTCATTCAATTACACATTGCATTGCATTGCATTCCACTTTCCATTCCATTCCACTCCACGTTCCATTCCACATACCTCTCCATTCTTTGCACATTAGATTCCATATTCCTTTCCATTCCATTCCACATTCCATTCCATTCCATTCCCTTCCATTCTACATTCCTTTCCATTATATTTCACATGTCATTCCATTCAATTCCATCCCACATTCCTTTTCATTACTTTTCAACTTCCATTCGATTCTAGTTCATTCCATATTCCACTAAACATTACATTCCATTCCATTCCTTTCCACATTCCATTCCATTCCATTCCATTCCACCTTAAATTCTATTCAATTCCACATTCCATTCCATTCCATTCCTCATTCCATTAAATTCCATTCCTCATTCCATTCCATTCGATTCCACATTCCATTCCATACCATTCCTCATTCCATTCCATTCCATTCCGCATTATATTCCATTCCATTCCACATTCCATTCCCTGAAATTCCACATTCCATTCCATTCCATTGCATTCCACATTCGATTCCATTCCATTCCACATTCCTTTCCATTCCATTCCATTCAATATTCCATTCCACATTCGATTCCATTCCATTCCACATTCCATTCCATTCCATTCCATTTCATATTCCATTCCACATTCCATTCCATTCCATTCCATATTCCTTTCCACATTCCATTCCACGTTCCATTCTCTTCCATTCCATTCCATTACACGTTCCATTCCACATTCCATTCCACATTCAATTCCATTCCATTCCACATTCCATTCCATTCCATTGCATTCCACATTCGATTCCATTCCATTCCACATTCCATTCCATTCCATTCCATATTCCATTCCACATTCCATTCCACGTTCCATTCTCTTCCATTCCATTCCATTACACGTTCCATTCCACATTCCATTCCACTTTCCATTCCATTCCATTCCACATTCCATTCCACATTCCATTCCATTCCATTACATATTCCATTCCTTTCCATTCCATTCCATTGCATTCCATTGTATTCCACATTCCATTCCACTTCATACCATTCGCATTCCATTCCCTTCCATTCCACATTCCATTCCATTCTGTTTCACATTCCTTTCCACTTTCCACTCCATTTAATTTCACGTTCCTTTCCACATACCATTTCATTCCATTCCACATTTCATTCCATTCCAAATTCCATTCCATTCCATATCCCATTCTATTTGAATTTCACTTTCCATTCTGTTTCCATTTCACATGCCATTCCATTCCATTCCACATTCCATTCCATTCCATTCCACATTCCATTACATTCCATTCCACATTCCATTCCATTCCATTCCATTCCACATTCTATTCTATTCCATTCCACATTCCATTCCACATTCCATTCTAATCCATTCTACATTGCATTCCATTCCATTCCACATTTTGTTCCATTCCACCTTCCATTCCCTGTTGCATTCCATTGCATTCCACATTCCATTCCATTCTATATTCCGTTCCATTCCATTCCATTCCATTCCACCTTCCATTCCATTCTGCATTACATTCAATTCCATTCCATTCCACATTTCATTCCACATTCCATTCCGTTCCAACCTATTCCATTCCACGTACCATTGCCCATTCCATTCAACATTCCATTCCGTTCCATGAAATTCCATTACAAGTTCTATTCCACATTCCATTTCACTTTCCATTCCATTCCATTCCACATTGAACTCCTTTCCGTTCCCTCCCATTCCGAATTCCATTCCATTCTATTCCACATTTCATTCCATTGCATTCCGTTCCACATTCTTTTCCATTCCATTCCACCTTCCATTCCATTCCAATCCATTCAATATTCCTTTCCACATTCCATTCCATACCATTCCAAATTGCATTGCATTCCATTCCACGTTCCATTCCATTCCATTGCATTCCAAATTTCATTCCACATTCCATTCCACATTCCTTTCCATTCCATTCCACGTACCATTCCACATTCCATAGCATTCCATTCCACATTCTGTTCCATTCCATTCCACATTCCATTCTATTTCCATTTGACATTCTATTCTATTTCCATTTTAAATTCCATTCCATTCCACATTCCATTCCATATTCCATTCCATTACATTCCACATTCCATTCCACATTCAATTCCATTCCATTCCACATTCCATTCCTTTGCACTTTACGTTCCATTCCTTACATTCCATTCCACATTACATTCCACGTTGCATCCCACTGCATTCCACTTTCCATACTATTCCACTCCATGTTCCATTCCATTCCATTCCACATTACATTCCATTATATTCCACATTCCATTCCATTCCACGTTCCATTCCTTTCCATTCCATGATACATTCCACATTCCATTCCACGTTCCGTTCCACGTTCTATTCCATGTTCCTTTCCATTCCACCTTCCATTCCATTTCAATCCATTCAATATTCCATTACACATTCCATTCCATTGCTTTCCAATTTCAATTCCATTCCATTCAACGTTAAATTCCATTCCATTCCACATTTCATTCCATTCAATTCCACTTTCCATTCCATTCCATGCCACATTCCATTCCATTCCTTTCCACATTCCATTCCATTCGACTCTACATTCCATTCCATTCCATTCCATTCCACATTCCATTCCCCATTCCATTCCCTTCCATTCCAAATTCCATTCCATTCCATTCCACATTCCATTACTTTCCATTCCCTTCCATTCCACAATCCATTCCATTCTATTTCACATTTCTTTTCATTCCATGCCATTCCACTTCCTTTCCATTCCATTCCACCTTCCATTCCATTCCAATCCATTCCATATTCCATTCCACATTCCATTCCATTCCATTACACATTCCATTCCATTCCATTCCATTCCTTTAGATTCCACATTCCTTTCCATTCCATTCCACATTCCCTTCCTTTCCATTCCACTTTCCTTTCCACATTCCATTCCATTCCATACCATTCAACGTTACATTCCATATTCCATTCCAATTTCCATTCTGTTCCATTCCATTCCATTCCAAATTCCATTACCCATTCCTTTCCATTATATTCCATGTTTCTTTCCTCATTCCATTCCACGTTCCAATCCATTGCATTCCACAATCCATTCCTCATTCCATTCCACGTTCCATTCCATTCCATTCCACATTCCATTCCACGTTCCATTCCACGTTCCATTCCATGTTCCATTCCATTCCATTCCACGTTCCTTTCCTCATTACATTCGACGTTGCACTCCATTCCATTCCACATTCCATAACTCATTCCACTCCACGTTTCATTCCATATTCCATTCCAAATTCCATTCAGTGTTTCATTCCACGTTCCGTTGCATTCCATTCCACGTTCCATTCTTCAATCCATTCTACGTTCCATTCCATTCCATTCCACATTCCATTCCTCATTCCGTTTCACATTCCATTCCATTCCATTCCACATTGCATTCCATTCTATTCCGCTTTCCATTCCATATTCCTTTCCATTCAATTCCACATTTCATTACATGTTCCATTCCACTCCATTCCACGTTCCAATCCTTATTCCATTCCACATTCCATTCCATTCCATTCCACATTCCATTCCATTCTGCTTCACATTTCTTTCCACATTCTGTTCCATTCCCTTTCACTTCCCGTTCCACATTCCACTCCATTACATTCCAAATTCCTTTCCATTCTATTCCATTCATTTCCTCATTCCATAACACATTACATCAGATTACATTCCATGTTTCGTTCCATTCCTTTCCACGTTCCATTTCATATAGCATTCCATTACTTTCCACATTCCATTGCATATTTTTCTCCATTCCATTCCACTCGATTCCACATTCCATTCCATTCCATTCCACATTCCATTCCATTCAATTGCACATTCCATTCCACATTGCATTCCACATTCCATTCCACATTCCAATCCATTCCATTCCACGTTACATTCCACATTCCATAACATTCCTTTTCACATTCCATTCCATTCCATACCTCATTCCATTCCATTCCATACCACATTCCATTCCATTCCATACCACATTCCATTCCATTCCTTTCCAAATTCCATTCTATTTCTATTTCACATTCCATTCAATTTCCATTTCAAATTCCATTCCATTCCACATTCCATTCCACTTTCCATTCCATTAGATTCCACATTCCATTCCACATTCCATTCCATTCCACTTTACATTGCATTCCTTCCTTTCCATTCCACATTCCATTCCAGGTTCCATCCCACTCCATTTCGCTTTCCATACTATTCCACTCCACATTCCGTTCCATTCCATTCCACATTCCATTCCATTCCATGCCACATTCCATTCCATTCCGTGCCACATTCCATTCCATTCCATTCCATCTTCCATTCCATTCCACTCCACATTTCATTCCATTACATTCCATTCCACATTCCATTCCATTCCATTCCATTGCATTCCACATTTCATTCCCCATTCCATTCCCTTCCATTCCACATTCCATTGCATTAAATTACACACTCCATTCCATTCCAAGCCTCGTTTCACTCTATTCAAATCCACATTCCATTGAATTCCAGGCCACTTTCCATTACTTTCCTTTCCACATTCCATACCATTCCTTCCATATCCATTCCATTCCACTTTCCATTACATTCCATTCCATATTTCCATCCATTCCGTTACACATTCCATTCCATTCCATTCCATTCCACATTCCATTCCATTCCATTTCACCATCCATTCCATTCCATTCCACATTCGATTCCAAATTCCATGCTACATCCCATTCCTTTCCATTCCACATTCCATTGCACATTCCATTCCATTCCATTTCACATTCTATTCCACATTTCAATGCACATTCCATGCCACATTCCATTCCATTCCATTCCACATTCTATTCCACATTCAATTCCAAATTCCATGCCACATTCCATTGCATTCCATTCCACAATCTATTCCACATTCTATTCCACTTTCCATTCCACATTCCATTCCATTCCTTTCCACTTTCCATTCCATAAGCCATTCTGTTCCATTCCATTCCTCTTTCCATTCCATAATCCACTCAATTTCATTCCCCTTTCCATTCCAAATTCCATTACATTCCATTCCAGATTCCATTCCGCTTTCCAATCCACTTTCCGTTCCACATTTCATTCCATGTTCCATTACATTCCATTCAATTTCATTCCACATTCCTTTCCTTTCCGTTCCAATTTACTTTCCATTCCATTACACATTCCATTCCTTTCCATTCCACATTCCATTCCATTCCCTTCTACTTTAAGTTCCTTTCCATTCCACTTTACATTCCATTCCATTACACATTCCATTCCTTTCCATTCCACATTCCATTCCATTCCATTCTACATTCCGTTCCTTTCCTTTCCACATTCCTTTCCACTTTCCAACCCATTCCATTCCACATTCCATTCCACACCTATTTCCATTCCATACCACATTCCATTCAACATTCCACCCCATTTCATTACACATTCCATCACACATTCCATTCCACACCATTCCACATTCCATTCCATTAAACAGTCCATTCCACATTCCAATAAAATCCATTCCACATTCCATTCCACATTCCATTCCATTCAACTCCACATTCCATTCCACATTCCATTACATTCAATTCAAAATTTCATTCCACATTCCATTCATTGCATTCTCCATTCCATACCATTCCGTTCCATTGCACATTCTATTCCATTCCATTCCTTTCCACATTCCTTCCCATTCCATTCCACATTCCATTCTATTCCATTCCACATCTCATTCCATTCCATTCCATTCCGTTCCCCATTCCATTCCCCTTTCCATTCCATTCCATTCTATTCGATTCCAGATTCGCTTCCATTCCATTCCATTCCAGATTCCAATCCATTGCATTCCACGTTCCATTCCATTTCACATTCCATTCCACATTCCATTCCGTTCTATTTGACATTCCATTCCACATGGCATACCATTCCATTCCATATTCCATTCCACATTCCATTCCATTCCGTTCCACTTTGCATTCCATTCCATTGAATTCCACATTCCATTCCATTCTATTTCACATTCCATTCCATTCCATTCCACATTCCATTCCATTATATTCCATTCCACATTCCATTCCATTACATTCCATTCCACATTCTATTCCATTGCATTCCACATTCCACTCCGTTCATTGAATTCCAAATTCCATTCCATTCCATTCCACATTCCATTAGATTCCATTCCATTCCTCTTTCCATTTCATTCCATTGCACATTCCATTCCATTCCATTCCACATTCCACACCACATTCCATTCCAATCCAAACTGCATTCCATTCCATATACCATCCCATTCCTTTCCAAATTCCGTGCCGTTCCATTACACATTCCATTTCTTTCCATTCCACATTCCATTCCGTTCTATTCGACATTCCATTCCACATTGCATACCATTCCATTCCATATTCCATTCCACATTCCACTCCATTCCATTCCACTTTGCGTTCCATTCCATTGAATTCCACTTTCCATTCCATTCCATTCCACATTCAATTCCATTCCATTCCACATTCCATTCCATTATATTCCATTCCACATTCCATTCCATTACATTCCATTCTACATTCCATTCCATTGCATTCCACATTCCACTCTAGTCATTGAATTCCAAATTCCATTCCATTCCATTCCACATTCCTTTACACTTTCTATTCCACGTTGCATTCCGCATTCCATTCCCTTCCTTTACACATTCCATTCCATTCCATTACTCATTCCATTCCACTTTCCATTCCATATTAAATTGCACGTTCAGTTACTCGTTTCATTCCATGTTCCATTCCATTGTCCATTCCATTCCATTCGACATTCCATTCCATATTCCATTCCATTCCATTCCATATTCCACACCATTCCATTCCATTCCATTCCACATTCCATTCTATTGCATTCCACGTTCCATT